>NC_143049.1:31080000-31232500 GCF_057628025.1 Oncorhynchus mykiss
GGCGATACTCTCCTGGCTGAGCCCAAGGTCCTTTACCGTCTAATTCGTCCTCCCATGTCCATACCTCCTCGCGCTGCTCCTGCTGCTGCTTTTTCCTTTGCCCATTACCACACCGCTTGGTCCTGTTGTGGTGGGTGATTCTGTAACGATTCTCTTCTTGTGAAGTAGAGGCGGACCAAAGCGCAGCGTGGTGGTTGTTCATTCAAACACAAAAACAGGAACAATCACCCACAAACACACAGTGAAACCCAGGCTACCTAAGTATGATTCTCAATCAGAGACAACTAATGACACCTGCCTCTGATTGAGAACCATACTAGGCCCGAAAACATAGAACTGCCCCACAACATAGAAAAACAAACATAGACTGCCCACCCAACTCACGCCCTGACCATACTAAATAAATACAACACAAAGGAAATAGAGGTCAGAACGTGACACTTTTATGCCCTGCCTCCAGTCCACTTACAGATATCAGAACAAGAGAGCCTCATTGAAATTGCAACATGCGGTTCTGTGAAAATGTCATTTAAATCAGAAGCCACTGCCAAATTTCTGGATTGGACTGCGCTCAAGAGTATCCTTGGCAAATCACGCTGTCAAGACACTGATGGCCATTGCAACCACGTATCTATGCTAGAGTGGATTCTCGGCCCTCACTAGCATTAAAACTAAATAGAGGCACCGACTGTGTGTGGAAAATGATTTAAGACTGAAACTCTCTCCAATACAACCCAACATTGCAGAGTTAGGTGCATACTTTCAAGCACACCCTTCTCACGAACTTGTGGTGAGTTATTCACAATTTTCAATGAACAAATAAGGTTTTATATGTAAGATGGTTAGATAAATATCAAAATGATTTATTATTATTATTATTATTATTATTAGTGCCCTGGTCCTATAAGAGCTCTTTGTCACCCATAAGCCGGGTTGCGACTATAACTCACACTCATTCTTATGTTTAATAAAATGTATTGTATAGTGTGTGAGGCAGGCTTACAATGATGGTAAAAAAACATTGAGAGTGCGCTGACCCTGGTGCTAGAGGAGGTACGCAGCTGGCGGTTGAATGTTTGAAGGGGTACGGGACTATGAAAAGTTGGGAACCACTGCTTTAAGACATGAAGGTCAGTCAATACGGAACCAGAGTCTGCTGCAGAGGATAAGTTAGAGTTACCAGATCCTTTTTAGATGAAACTATACTAAATATATTCACGTTGCCAAATAATTAATTAAAACACACTGTTTTGCAATGAAGGTCTAAAGTTACGTCAACAGCACTCTGTAGGGTAACACCATGGTGTAGCCAGAGGAGCTAAACTCAGCAAAAAAAAGAAACGTCCTCTCACCGTCAACTGCGTTTATTTTCAGCAAACTTAACATGTGGAAATATTTGTATGAACATAAGATTCAACAACTGAGACATAAACTGAACAAGTTCCACAGACATGTGACTAACAGAAATTGAATAATGTGTCCCTGAACAAAGTGGGGGGGTGAAAATCAAAAGTAACAGTCAGTATCTGGTGTGGCCACCAGCTGCATTAAAAGTACTACAGTACATCTCCTCCTCATGGACTGCAACAGATTTGCCAGTTCTTGCTGTGAGATGTTACCCCACTCTTCCACCAAGGAACCTGCAAGTTCCCGGACATTTCTGGGGGGAAAGGCCCTAGCCCTCACCCTCCGATCCAACAGGTCCCAGACGTGCTCAATGGGATTGAGATCCGGGCTCTTTGCTGGCCATGGCAGAACACTGACATTCCTGTCTTGCAGGAAATCACGCACAGACCGAGCAGTATGGCTGGTGGCATTGTCATGCTGGAGGGTCCTGTCTGGTCCAGCGACGGTGGGTTTGTGCCCATAGGCGATGTTGTTGCCGGTGATGTCTGTTGAGGACCTGCCTTACAACAGGCCTACAAGCCCTCAGTCCAGCCTCTCTCAGCCTATTGCGGACAGTCTGAGCACTGATGGCGGAATTGTGCGTTCCTGGTGCAACTCGGGCAGTTGTTGCCATCCTGTACCTGTTCCGCAGGTGTGATGTTTGGATGTACCGATCCTATGTAGGTGTTGTTACATGTGGTCCTGTCTCCCTGTAGCGCTGTCTTAGGCATCTCACAGTACGGGCATTGCAATTAATTGCCCTGGCCACATCTGCAGTCCTCATGCCTGTTTGCAGCATGCCTAAGGCACGTTCACGAAGATGAGCAGGGACCTTGGGCATCTTTCTTTTGGTGTATTTCAGAGTCCGTAGAAAGGGCTCTTTAGTGTCCTAAGATTTCATAACTGTGACCTTAATTGCCTACCATCTGTAAGTGTTTAGTGTCTTAACGACCGTTCCACAGATGCATGTTCATTAATGGTTTATGGTTCATTGAACAAGCATGGGAAACAGTGTTTAAACCCTTTACAATGAAGATCTGTGAAGTTATTGGATTTTTATGAATTATCTTTGAAAGACAGGGTCCTGAAAAAGGGATATTTCCTTTTTTGCTAAGTTTAGTTTCCATCCTCCTCTGGGTACATTGACTTCAATACAAAACCTAGGAGACACATAGTAATTATGAGAACTTCCAGAGTGCATAAAATGTGGTGAGTAGTTCACTCAAAGACAGAGAAAGACAAGAGTTGAACAGTTAACAAATTAATTTCTTTGAAAATTAAAGAGAAGCAAGAGAGAGCTAGCGATATTCTGTTATATTTTTTGAAACTATCACTTTCACTTAGCTCGTAATTTCTTATTTAACCAGGTAGGCTAGTTGAGAACAACTTCTCATTGACAACCGCGACCTGGCCAAGATAAAGCAAAGCAGTTCGACACATACAATACAGAGTTACCCTCGGATTAAACAAACATACAGTCAATAATACAGTACAAAAAAAGTCTATGCAGTCTGTGCAAATGAGGTAAGATAAGGTAGGTAAGGCAATAAAATAGGCCACAGTGGTGAGATAATTACGATATAACATTTAAACACAGGAGTGATAGATGTGCAAGTAGAGATACTGGGGTGCAAAGGAACTAAATAAATGGAAGGAAAGAACTGGAAGGCGGCCAAAGTAGGAATTGGCTTTGAGGGACCAGTGAAAGTGCGTGCTGCGGGTGGGTGCTGCAATGGTGACAAGTGGGCTGAGATAAGGCGGGGCTTTGCCTAGCAAAGACTTGTAGATGACCTGGAGCCAGTGGGTTTGGCGACGAGTATGAAGTGGGGGCCAGCCAACGAGAGCATACAGGTCGCAGTGGTGGGTAGTATATGGGGCTTTGGTGACAAAACGGATGGCACTGTGATAGACTGTATCCAATTTGTTGAGTAGAGTGTTGGAGGCTATTTTGTAAATGACATCGCCAAAGTCAAGGATCGGTAGGATGGTCAGTTTTATGAGGGTATGTTTGGCAGCATGAGTGAAGGAGGCTTTGTTGCGAAATAGGAAGCCGATTCTAGATTTAATTTTGGATTGGAAATGAGCGTGGCTGAGGTGCACCCATGACCAGCTCGGAAGCCAGAATGCATAGCGGAGAAGGCACGGTGGGATTTGAAATGGTCGGTAATATGTTTATTAACTTGGCTTTCAAATACCTTAGAAAGGCAGGGTAGGAAAGATATAGGTCTGTAGCAGTTTGGGTCTAGAGTGTCTCCCCCTTCGAAGAGGGGGATGACCACGGCAGCTTTCCAATCTTTGGGGATCTCAGACGATACGAGAGAAAGGTTGGCTAGTAATAGGGGTTGCAACAATTTTGGCAGATCATTTTATAAAGAGAGGGTCCAGATTGTCTTGCCCAGCTGATTTGTAGGGCTCCAGATTTTGCAGCTCTTTCAGAATATCAGCTATCTGCATTTGGGTGAAAAATGGGGAGGCTTGGGCGAGTTGCTGTGGGGGGGTACAGGGCAGTTGACCGGGGTAGGGGTAGCCAGGTGGAACGCATGGCCAGCTGTAGAAAAATGCTTATTGAAATTCTCAATTATTGTGGATTTATCAGTGGTGACAGTGTTTCCCAGCCTCAGTGCAGTGGGCAGCTGGGAGGAGGTGCTCTTATTCTCCATGGATATGAACAGTGTCCCAGAACTGTTTTGAGTTTGTGCTACAGGATGCAAATTTCAGTTTGAAAAAGCTAGGCTTTGCTTTCCCAACTGCTTGTGTATATTGGTTCCTAACTTCCCTGAAAAGTTGCATATCACGGGGGCTATTTGATGCTAATGCAGTACGCCACAGGTTATTTTTGTGCTGGTCAAGGGCAGTCAGGTCTGGAGTGAAGCAAGGGCTACAGTGGGGCAAAAAAGTATTTAGTCAGCCACCAATTGTGCAAGTTTTCCCACTTAAAAATATGAGAGAGGCCTGTAATTTTCATCATAGGTACACTTCAACTATGAAATATTTAATCAGGAAGAGAGGGACGACTTACTGACACTGAAGAGCTGGGGGGGTTGGTGCCATAGCCGGACGAGGGGACGGAGGCAACAGACCATCTTCGCCCATCCGCTCTGGAAGAACCAGGAAACAACAAAGCACCTTATGAGCTTTTCAATTTCATACATATCCTCAAGATTTAATCATGAAGCACTACCAAAGGCTGTTTAACATGATTAAAGGAGGTATCCATTGTTTTTTAAATCGACAAAACAGGAAAAAAGGATCAAATGTTTTCCTACCTTTCAGTGCGGGCCAGGTGGCTGGTTTAACACATTGAGAGAGACACAGAGACAGAGACAGAGACAGAGACAGACAGACAGAAAGACAGAAAGAAAAAATGAGGACCCAAACACATTCACTGACACAGTGAAGCTGTCAGAAGCTCACGACCTGGCGTCAATGTGCTGAACACCTGACAAGATGCCATGTACCCAGTGGTACATGCTTAATGAGTCATTTCTCACACACACACACACACACACTTCACCACCCTTCAGCTCAACCACTTTTGTAGCAGAAAACAAATAATTCAGTCATTGTCTATATGAATGCAGCTGCCACTGTATTGAAGCCATTGAATGCAGTTTATCATAGTGAAAAAGGTTCAGTACACATCATTGCATTTTGTATCATTTTCTATAAAAGCCCTCTTGCATAAACTTCCGCCATGCCTTACTTAATTGTTAACCTTCAGACATATAAATTACCAGACTCGGACCCATTCAATCTCCGCCGAGTTAGGTAAATCTTCCAAGAGTGTGCAAAGCTGTCATCAAGGCAAAGGGTGGCTACTTTGAAGAATCTCAAATAACATATTTTGATTTGTACTACATGATTCCATATGTGTTATTTCATAGTTTGTCTTCACTATTATTCTACAATGTAGAAAATAGTAAAAAAATAAAGAAACCCTGGAATGAGTAGGTGTTCTAAAACTTTGACTGGTCCTGTGCATGTGTCATTTAATTGTTGTTTATTGACGTGTTCATGAAGGACAAGTCTGCGAAAGAGACCGTGGTCTCAGCATGACGCCCTGCTTAGTAAAAGGTTGAATACATTTTTTGGGGGGGCCACAATATTCCTCATGTGTCAGGTTAGAGCCCTGAAAAACCAGCTTATGGCTGACAAATCAGGTCTGACTTAATAAGATTGGGGTTTCTGCACGTATCAGAGCAAGGATTAGTCAACTGATATAGGATGTCTCTTCGGCTTCATATCCCAGATATATTATTATGAATAATAGTAATATTATTTAATATCAAAGTTCTTATTACAGCTTTGTGTGTCAGTATTTCAAGCACGTCGCCACATGGGATTGTTTACATGGCCAAATAACAGCACACAGAGGACTGCAGTCTGAGTACCAACAACTATCTAAAGCACAACACCTTACACACTGCAGCCATAGCATCTACAGTGCATTCAGAAAGTATTCCCCTTGACTTTTTCCACATATTGTTACGTTACAGCCTTATTCTAAAATGTATTAAATTGTTGTTATTTTCCCCCCTCAATCTACACACAATTCCCATAATGGCAAAGCAGGTTCCTAGAAATGTAAGCAAACGTATTAAAAATAAACAATACTTTATTTACATATATATTCAGACCCATAGCATCTATGTCCACTTTGGCATCCCCGAACCCTCAGTAAATGTAGCTGTGTCATGTAAGCTGATGCAACCGTGTGCATGGCCAAAATGTTTCATGTGATTCCCCCCCACTTATCTCTATAGTTTATGGTGTGGTACACTTACTCCTGTACCATTAAAGCCATTGCCTCACTGTCCTCAAGCCTGACTGGGTTGCATCTGTTTAACACTGAAGGTGATGCTTGTAGCTCACTAGTGGGCTGGCTCACAGTATAATGTGACGTGTGATAGGCTCAGGATAAGGCTGTCTGTATCGCATCATCACGGCAGCCCAGAGTAATGAGTGTGCGTACTGCACACTGACTCTCCCTTTAATTGCGCTGACGAATGCCAAGTCCTATGTCCCACGAGTAGCCCTAGAGCCATTTGGCTGGTTTCAGTCTAAAGCACCGTCCTCATTTCTAATAGAGGTATTTGATACATTACCGTTGTCATGGAAAAGCAACGAAGGTTACCTACAGTACCATCCCTTTTCTATGCATTTCTGGGGGGGGGTTATCCTTTTTGTGAACTAGATATTGTGTCTACCTATTGTGTGCTAAAGTGAAGGTGCCTTTTGACAGTTCTGAGATGAATTGCATACCTGCTTTTTATTAGTAGGACTCCTTCGATAATACAACCAAGTGAAAAAATGAATTCCTTCTACTAAACTGAAATAATTGAAAGGAGGATTGGACTTTTCCTTACCTGCGTGCAAACTGGAAGTTGGCGGAGGCACTAGCGGAGACATTTCGGGGGCTTTCTTGGGGGCTACTTCCAGCTGAAACACAACAATTAGGCTCTGTTGGTGTTTTATCACTGGATCATGTTTTATTAATGAAGAAATAGGCCATGTTGTTATACCTGCAGTCTGCTGTCATTCTTGAGAGCTGATGATGCACAAGTAAAGGACAAGCTGCCCTGAATCCAAAGCAATCAGTCTCTGGTGAACTGAATGCAATAAACTCAACGCGTATTTACAACCAAGGAGTCTGGGAAGGACAGACTTTTGTGATAGGCCTTAACGCACGCTCACTTGATAACTCTCAATTCCGTCCGTAGCATTAAACATTTCTAAACTGTCTGGACAACCTGATTTGTTATGATGAAGTTAAGCGTGTCCGTCTGCTGAGGATAGCAAGAATCACATTTCCTAAGTCCTTCACTGGGCTCACAATCAATAACCATGAATGAAAACAGTTTATTGGGCGCAGTGGTTAAGGGCGCTGTACTGCAGCGCCAGCTGTGCCACCAGAGACTCTGGGTTCGCGCCTAGCCTCTGTCATATTCGGCCGTGACCGGGAGGTCCGTGGGGCGACGCACAATTGGCCTAGCGTAGCCCGGGTTAGGGAGGGTTTGGTCGGTAGGGATATCCTTGTCTCATCGCGCACCAGCGACTCCTGTGGCGGGCCGGGCGCAGTGCGCGCTAGCCAAGGTTGCCAGGTGCACAGTGTTTCCTCCGACACATTGGTGTGGCTGGCTTCCGGGTTGGATGCGCGCTGTGTTAAGAAGCAGTGCGGCTTGGTTGGGTTGTGTATCGGAGGACGCATGACTTTCAACCTTTGACTCTCCCGAGCCCGTACAGGAGTTGTAGCGATGAGACAAGATAGTAGCTACTACAACAATTGGACACCACGAAATTGGGGAGAAAAAGGGGTCAAATTTAAAGAAAGAAAGAAAGAAAAAGAAAAGAAAAAGGAAATGGTTTATTTCATGTGAAATGTATTTCATCAGTTATTCCCCGAAAATGATACAAAAGCTAAAACTTGAGCTTGAGCTTCAAAACAGAAACCAAAGAGCGATTTGAGCTGCTTCATTTTAATTTGCCTGAGAACTCTGAACACACAGTTTAGCATTATGTGGTTTTTTGCACTCTGGAAAGGTCTGATTGGTCTGCTGTCTCTTTAATGCCACATGCTGATTGGCCTGCTATACATTTATCACGTACTGATTGGTCTGCTATGTTTTTACAACATCCTGATTGGTCTGCACTCTATCGCATGCTGAGTGCAGTGCAGAGACGGCTGACAGCAACACCTACCTGTGGTGAGGGGGAGAGGTGAGAGTGGTCGGGAGAGCGTGGGGGAGGGGGTCCCGACTGCCAGACTCCTTCTCTTGTTGTTACGGCAACTGTGTGGAAAAGGGAGAGAATTGTTTTGTGTGATACATTAGAGTAGTGGAATGTAAACCGAGTTGTGATATTGGGGCTTGGTTGTAACATGCAGGTGTTCTGATTTATTTAGCCTGTATGATACACTATGCACATTTCACCACCAAGTACTGAAAAAAGTAATTCATTTCTAATTAAAATGTATTGGAAAACGATTTGGACCTCTTGTTTTTGGCTTGTACACCTACCTCACACAGTAGGCAGTAGAAATTGAATTACCATCTAATTTGGTTAAATTGGACAACTTTGCTTAACACAAATTAGTCAGCTTAGCAGTCCATTGATAAGAACACCGTCTCTGTTTTTGGAGGGCCACGGTGCTTGCAGGGCGTGTCCCCACCCGGCTCCATGTCTCCATGACCGAGGGTAGATTTACAGAATGCAAGGAACTCATTTCCAGTTTGTTTGTTTCGTAGATGACTGATCCCCAGCCCCATTGTTGATGTTGCGCTGCCACAGGGCCACTGTAATATCAATGCCATCTCGTTGGCAGTGACCTAAAGTAATTGAGAAGCTCAGACGACAACTGAGCCTGACATTTCTGGGTCGGCATGGAGATGAGATTCATGCGCCTCAAACCAAAGGCATTAACTGGGAGAGATGTTTGTTTAATAGCAGAACTCAACTGAGAATACAAAAGATCCCCTTGTAATATTTTTTTTTTAAATTCATATATACATTTATCAAACTTTGATCTGTCCATGTCAATTGTTTCACAAACCAATTTTAATTTGCAAAAACAACCTGCCAAGATTAAATCAAAATCATAAGCAAAACCCTAAGGCAATAGAAAGTATTTCAATATCGGTCTCAGTCAAACAACAAGCTGTATTGCTTGTAGGGACTTTGCAGGGACTTGCACGGTACCATGCTTTAAGAAGCTAAGTGCAAATAGTAGACTGACATGTACTACGAACCAACAGAGATTGTGGTGAATGCTTGGCGGTTGACACAGCCGGTGTTAGCTGTCAGATGCACCATGAGATCTTCCACACCCACCAGGATTCTAAAACAACTGTTGTAGGCTATGGGCAGACTTGTACACAAAACATTCAGAACTGGTTCCCAAACTCGGTTCTCGAGACCCCAAGGGGTGAACGTTTTGGTTTTTGCCCTAGCACTACACAGCTGATTCAAATAAACAACTAACTATCAAACTTTAATGATGTGAATGAGCTGCGTAGTGCTAGGGTTGGACTTTGGGGTCCAGAGGACCGAATTTGGGAAACACTGACAGACTGACCAGGTGAATCCAGGTGAAAGCTATGATTCGTTATTGATGTCACCTGTTAAATCCACTTCAATCAGTGTAGATGAAGGAGACAGGTTAAAATAAGGATTTTTAAGCCTTGAGACATGGATTGTGTATGTGTGCCATTTAGCGGGTGAATGTGTAAAACAAAAGATTAAAGTGCCTTTGAACAGGAGTATCATAGTACTGGTTTGAGAGTGTCAAGAACTTCAATGTGTGTATCAAGAGTGGTCCACCACCCAAAGGACATCCAGCTAACTTGACAACTGAGGAAGGCATTGGAGTCGACATAGGCCAGCATCCCTGTGGAACGCTTTCCACACCTTGTCGAGTCCGTGTATTGACTGGCTTGCCAACGTCTGCTACTATAGTGAAATAGATTTTCTTTGTGATTTCACAAGGATGAAAAATGTTTTGGGGGATTTTAGAGACCCAAGAAATATTCAACGTTTCACAGATTTTTCTAAGTTAATATAATACAATTCATGTGAATAAATTAGTTTTACTTATATACTTTTGCTAGACTATAGCCTATACTGTAACGAACAAGTTGTGAGCCTTCGGCATGAACAACACTGTGTCCCTCCCTATACAGCTGCGGCTTCTGTAAGTCAAAACATAGGCAACAATAACAGCCACATTTCTCTATCGGAAACAAGACTAGGGTGGATGTAATCCGACACATTGTAGTAGAGTAGAGAAATCACAACACAAAACTAGACTGAACATCAACATGAAAACAAAGTCCAATTTGTGCCATTGTTGTGAATGAAAAGGTACGCTGTTATTGAAGAAAATCTTAAACAAAAAAGCATAGCCTTATAATTATTAAATGCGACGTAATTTTTCCTGTGGTCTTGGGCTTTGACTCAGACAACCAAAATACTAAATGCAATAGGCTGCACGGGCTCATCCATAAAATACTTGCATGATCGCTGATTAAAATAGTTTGACAACTCGGCTGATAGAAGAAAATCAGGTTACCTTTTTGATCTTTTCATCATGGCCCCAGTCACAAAACATGTTTTGTAGCTGGGCAAAACGGTCCAATAGTAATTCTGATCAGACATGATGATTTACATGATTTACAGCGATGCAAAGTGGTATCCACTATCTCTTGAATAACACAATTTATATTTCCTCAAAATGTTTCGGAGAGTACTCGGTGTCCGAAACCAGAAACTCCGACAAGGGTTGGTACGATCTGACTCCATACCCGTGGCAGCTCAGGCAAGTAGGCGCTAAGCAACTGTTGATGCCATCATCTCTTTATTTCTTCCATGTGAATTTTCGGAAAGGCATCTGTCGCGCACTACACTCTGGAATCTTTCTCAATAACCAAAACATGTTAACTCCATAAACAGCTAACACCGCGCAGATACATGTGTCAATCCATCAATTGGAGGAGGAGGGATTGCCGCCGAAGGAAGGAAGTTGTCATTTAGACTGGGGGATGTAGCATAATGGCGCGTTTATGTAAAATAATGATAATGGATTTCACCGTCACTGTATGTTGTTCGCATGACTATTTAAAAAGCCTCAGGCAAATTGATAAAATATTAACAAGTGCAACTATTATGCTGCTATTCGACTGTAACACCAGTGTTACACAGTACACTAGTGTATAATACTATGTTATAGGGAATTCTGACATGCCCCAGTATCTATGCATTAAAGATGTCGATGATGAGTTTCTCCTCTCCAACGCCCAGGATGCTTCGATTCAAACTCCCATTAGACAGCTCTGCAAGCTTGTCTGTCTGATTTTTACTATGGCTGAGGATAACAAGTATCACATTTCCTAAGTCCTCCACCGGGCTCACAATCAATAACAGACAAACTAAACACCTTCTTTGCCCGCTTTGAGGATAATACACGCAGCCCGCTACCAAGGACTGCGGCCTCTCCTTCTCCAGTGGCCTACGTTTAAACGTGTTAACCCTTGCAAGGCTGCGGGCCCAGAAGGCATTCCTAGCCGGTCCTCAGAGCATGCGCAGACCAGCTGGCTGGTGTGTTTACTGACATATTCAAGATGACCAACATTGTTCTTGTACCCAAGAAGGCAAAGATAACTGAACTAAATAACTAATCACCAGTAGCACTCACTTCTGTCAACATGAAGTGCTTTGCGTGACTAGTCAAGGATCATATCACTGCCACCCTAGACCCACTTCAATTTGCATACCGCCCAAATAGGTCCACAGATGATGCAATCGCAATCACACTGCCTTGCCCTTGGGGCTCCCGAGTGGCGCAGTGGTCTAAGACACTGCATCCCAGTGCAAGAGACATCACTGCAGTACCTGGTTTGAATCCAGGCTGCATCACATCCAGCTGTGATTGGTAGTCCCATACGGTGGCGCACAATTGGTCCAGCGTCATCCGGAATTGTCAACATCTCTAACGCACAGATACCAGGGCGGGGCTGACAGTGAGGACTTGAAGAGCAGAATCAACAACCTCTGCATAATCAAAACAATTGCTTTGTGAGGTGTTAAATTCACAGTTAGCCTTTATGGAAATGCAAGCTGAAAAGTAGGCCACCAGTGGCCTGGCTTTGGCCCCAAGTGAGAGCAGGTGTGCCGGAGCCATGGCCCAGTGAGACATGTGTTCCGGCCCGCGTAGATGGAAAAATAAAACCCTGGGTTAAATCCTGTATGGAAATGCGCCATTAAAGTATATTTTATCATTACATAATAAATAATGATTTATCTTCTAATAAAAACATAGCAGAGAAATGTACTAGCATAGCAGAGGCATGTTCAATACCAACTAGGCCTTTATAAGCCTATCCAAAAAGAGACTTAAATTTTACTTTTCAGCTTCATTCAATAGAAGAAATTGCTACTTTATATGTAGAGAAAGAAAGTTCCCGGGTCAATAAACAATCAAAATACATTTTACAGGACTTTATTTTACAATACTTCACATTATAAGCCATTGTGTACAACATTTTAAGAACACCTTCCTAATATTTAGTTGTTATTAGGAAGGACATCTACCATGGATCGCTAAAATAATGATTATGATAACACTTCATCAATTTAAATATTATGGGGAGACCTATACATTTGGCAGCCAAGCCCTAGTTATTAGTGTAGCCTATTA
This sequence comes from Oncorhynchus mykiss, assembly GCF_057628025.1. Classification (NCBI taxonomy): domain Eukaryota; kingdom Metazoa; phylum Chordata; class Actinopteri; order Salmoniformes; family Salmonidae; genus Oncorhynchus; species Oncorhynchus mykiss. Next base: position 31,092,575 of record NC_143049.1, read on the forward strand.
TCTTCTAGACATGACGTTGAAATATCTTCAAGCCTACATTAAAAACCTCCAGGCTTTCGTCATAAGGGGGCGGCAGGTAGCCTAGTGGTTAGAGTGTTGGGCCAGGAACCGAAAGGTTGCTGGAACGAATCCCCCGAGCTGACAAGGTAAAAATCTGTCATTCTGGCCCTGAACAAGGCAGTTAACCCACTGTTCCCCGGTAGGCGGTCATTGTAAATAAGAATTTATTCTTAACTGACTTGCCTGCTTACATAAAAATAAGAATCAATTCAATTTGAAAAAAAATAAGAATTACCAGGTGCAGTATGGAAAAACTGGATCCTGTGTGAATCGTCCTCTGGAATAGCACACGCTAGTAATACTTGTCCGAATAGGGCTATAACATGGCAAAGAATAGGCTTATCAGCGTAGAGTGAGCTGCATCATCCCATGGGATGATTCATGGCTGCAGAAATACAGTGCATTCGGAAAGTATTCAGACGAATAGGCTTATCAGGTAATTTATTAAATTCAATTTTTTCCTCAATCTACACACAATACCCCATAATGACAAAGCGTGAATTTTTTGTTGTTGTTTGTTTTCAATTTATTGAAAATGGAGTATAGAAATCTAATTTACATAAGTATTCACACCTCCGAGTCAATACTTTGTAGAACACCATTGGCAGCGATTACAGCTGTGAGTCTTTCTGGGTAAGTCTCTAACAGCTTTCCACACCTGGATTGTACAACATTTGCCCATTATTCTTTTCAAAATTCTTCAAATTTTCCTATGCTTACCTGCATTCTGTTTCTTTTTTATCCTGAAAAACTCCCCAGTCCTTAACGATTACAACCATAACCATAACATGATGCAGCCACCACGATGCTTAAAAATATGGAGAGTGGTACTCCGTAATGTGTTGTATTGGATTTGCCCTGAACACATCACTTTGCATTCAGGACAAAAAGTTAATGACTTTGGTACATTTTTTTTTCCAGTATTACTTTAGATGCATGTTTTGGAATATTTTTTTATTCTCAAAATGGTACAGTAAAAATGCTTCCAGTCGATAACATGCATAGTGGAGTATTTATACTACATTCATCCAATGAGTTTGCTGACAAAGAATTTAAAACATTTCTTTAATGTGTAATGAATGCCATTAATGCCAGTATGTCATGTTTGAAAGGGTGCATTTTCTAAATGGTGCATTATTTTTGTATGACTACCCCTTCTCTGTACCCCACACATACAGATAATTGTAAGGTCCCTCAGTCGACTACTGAATTTCAAACACAGATTCAACTACAAAAAAGGAGGTTTTCCAATGTCTTGCAAAGGGCACCTATTGGTAGATGGGTAAAAATAAACCGCTCAGGGATTTCACTATGCCACTAATGGTGACTTTAAAACAGTTTGTTTTCTCCTATCACAGCCATTAAACTCTGAGGATGGATCAACAACATTGTAGTTACTCCACAATACTAACCTAATTGACAGGTGCAGAATAAAAATATTCCAAAACATGCATCCTTTTAGCAACAAGGCACTTAAGTAATACTGCAAAACATTTGGCAAAGAAATATAAAAAATGTCCTGAATACAAAGCATAATTTTTTGGGGCAAACACAACACATCACTGACTACCACTCTTCATACTTTCAAGTATGGTGGTGGCTGCTTCATGTTATGGGTATGCTTGTCATTGGTAAGGACCAGGTGAAACAATACTGCTAGTACAAACTCGAATCCAATAAGAAATAATCAGGGTAATCTGGAAACTAGAAAACAGGGTAAGGGTGCCCTCCAGCGGTAACCTAAGGAAACAACAATCAAAAAACAGAAACTGTGACAGACTTTCTGGCCTTCACAAACAAGTGGTGAGAGAGGAGTCTTTCAAGAACCTGGCGAACATGTTGGCTGTGTTCAACCATGGACCTGGAGGATGTCATCCAGGTACACACACACGAACTGGTGAAGGAAGTCGCGCAGCACATCCTTCACCAGTGCCTGGAAAACAGCTGGAGCATTAGTAAGTCCAAACGGCATGACACGTACTCATAATGTCCATTTGGAGTGTTGAACGCCGTCTTCCACTCGTCTCCCTGTCTGATGCGCACCAGATTGTACGGAACGTAAATCCAACTTTGAGAAAGCCTTTGAGAGACTCCACGGAGCTACGGTTGATGACATAAGAGGAAGAGGGTAACGGTTCTCGATGGTAATGTTATTTAAACCCCGGTAATCGATAAAGGGACATAATCTCCCATCCCTCTTTCCAACAACGAAAAAACCCGCTCCTGCAGGTGAAGTGGACGGCCGAATAAAATCAGCCGCCAGTGCCTCCTCAATATAACTGTTCATGGCTGCAGTCTCTGGACCTCAGAGAGAATACAGACCTCCTCTCGGAGGACTGGTGCCGGGCAGGAGGTCGATGGCACAATCGTAGGACCTGCGGGGAGGCAGTTCGCTGGCCCTTCGTTTGCTGAAGATCTGACCCAGATCCCAGTAATCCTGATGTACGCGGGAAAGATCAGGCTTGTCATCCCCAGCTGGGGGAACAGGAGAATCGGAAGCCTCCAGATGAGCAGGGCCGGAAAGATGTGGGGAGAATTGCTGGCATTCCATCCCAGAACTCTTCCCAAGGGCCAGTCAATTTGAGGATTATGGATAGAAAGGCATGGATGTCCAAGAACCAGGGAAGCTCAGGAGAGTCCACCAAATGTAACTGGATAAACTCCACATGATAATCCAGGACTCGTAGCTGAATAGGCATGGTGAGTTGCTTCACCTTCCCAGACCCTAGGGGTTGACCATCCAGCGCAGTGACCGACAACGGAACGTCCAGCTTAGTGAGAGGCAGCCCTTGTTGGCGAGTCATCCCGTTTCCGTCAGCTCGGGACAGGAGGCACGAAAATGTCCAGACTGTCCTACAGTAAAGACAACGCTGCTCGTTATTCTTGCGCCTTTTCTCCAGAGCGGAAAGTCTGGTGCATCCCAATTACATTGGGCCCTCTGGAAGGTATGAAGGAGAAACAAAGCCGAATTGAGTACTCTGACGGGGTGCAGGACAAGCAGACGCAGCATGAGGCAGTGGAACAAACGAAGAATCGACGTAAGCAAGACCTAAGCAAGGATACAGGCCAACTGCACATCTATCACGTTTAATTGCTATATTGTAATTATTTTACCACCACGGCCTATTTATTGCCTTACCTCCCTTATCCTACCTCATTTGTACACACTGTATATAGACTTTTTTTACTTTATTATTGACTATGTTTGTTTATTCCATGTGTAACTCTGTTGTTTGTGTTGCACTGCTTTGCTTTATCTTGGTCAGGTCGCAGTTGTAAATAAGAACTTGTTCTCAACTTGCCTACCTGGTTAAATAAAGGTGAAATAAAAAAATTAAAACGTTAAACTGGGGAACCTAAATATTAAGGCAACCAGGTGAACAGAGAAGGTAATTGAACACAGGTGAATCCAATAATAAATAATCAGGGTAACCTGGAGACTAGAAATGGGTAAGGGTGCCCTCCAGCTGTAACCTAAGGAAGCAACAATCAAAAAACACAGACACTGACACCAGGGAGATTTTTTGGCTTAAAAGAAATGGAATATAGCTAAGCACAGGCAAAATCCTAGAGGAAAATCTGGTTCCGTCTTCTTTCCAAAAGACACTGGGAGACTAATTCCCCTTTCAGCAGAACAATAACCTAAAACCCAAGGCCAAATCTACACTGGAGTTGCTTACCAAGACGACATTGAATGTTCCTGTGTGGCCTAGTTACAGTTTTGACTTAATTTGACTTGAAAATCTATGGCAAGACTTGAAAATGGCTGTCAAGCAGTGGAGGCTGGTGGAGGACGAGCTCATTGTAATGTCTGGAATAGAATAAAACATCAAACCACGCTTGACTCCGTTCCATACTCCATTCCAGCCATTACAAGGAGCACTTCCTCCAATAGCTCCTCTCACCGCCTCCACTGCAGTCTAGCAATGAACTTGACAGAGCTTGAAGAGTTTTTTTAAAGAATAATGGGCAAATATTGTACAATCCAGGTGTGCAAAGCTCTTATAAATGTACTTAAAAAATACTGGTGTTTCTAACATGTATTGTCTCAGGGGACTGAATAGTTACCTAATCAAGATATATAAGTGTTCTTTGTCATGAATTTTTGATAAATGTTAGAATATTTCTATCACCTTAACATTTGAGTATTTTGTGTAAATGGTTGATCAAAAATGATAATGAAATCAATTTTAACTAAACTTTAACACAACAAAATGTGATAAAAGCCATGGCATTTAAAATGTGGATTGACCAGATTGTTGACTTTCTCCCTTTTGAAAAGCTCACTTATGACCTCCACAAGAGACAGCCCAAGTTTGACTTTGGTCTCCACTAAATCAAATCAAATGTATTTATATAGCCCTTCTTACATCAGCTGATATCTCAAAGTGCTGTACAGAAACCCAGCCTAAAACCCCAAACAGCAAGCAATGCAGGTGAGGGTGCAGAACCTTGACACTACTCACCTATATTTCAAATTGGACAGAGTGAATGGGGTGATTAGGGAAATGAGCATTTTCATGTTGTGTAAGGTGCTGTAAAAAAAACTAATTATTTGCGTCTCAGCTAAGGCTAGAAATAGCTAATATATGTTTATTTTTTAAATTGTTCTTTGTGTATGTGTATGTATATGTACGTATGTATATATGTGGATGGATGGATGGATGGATGGATGGATAGATATATAGAAAAAAGGGGGGGGGGGGGCCAATGAGTGTGAATACTTTCTGAATGCACTTTATATCAACAACTGAAACAAATATCAAAGCTCGTTTTTGGGTGGAATTTTCCTTTAAGCTACTTAACATGCTGGCAAAATGTTCTGATCAGTGCTAATGTATGAGCCAACTAGACAAGATGATCATGAGCAGCACTCACCTCAACTTTCCACAGCCTAATGGTAGACTAACCAATATCCACGTGGAAATTCAGTGAAAATACAAATCTGACATTGATTTATCAAGACGTGAGTGAGTCTAAGCAGCGCAAAATGGTGCTGAAATAGTTGAACACACGCGGTTATTAGTTATTAGTTTTGTTTTATAACAATTTAATGCCTTCAATTGCATTAGCCTACTTTATTCCAATATGTTCGTCTTTCAGTGATATATTGCCACAGTAATACTTCATGGATCCATCCAGTTATGGTTAAGAAAAAAGTGTGTGTGCCTTACAAAGTTTAGAACAGGCAGATGGATGCTTGTAACAGGCGCTGCCTAACAACCAGCTAGAGCTTAAGAGCGTTCTGCGTGCCAATGCCGCCTCAGCATTACCGCTCCATTTCATACTAAGCCGTAGCCAGAATTTAGCCGTAACCATGACGTCGGTTGGCGGAAATAAAAAAGTAGAGGCTTTATTGCCGGCAATACCTTTCATATATTAAGAAAAATCGGCAAAAAGTTGGTGGGATGCTAAAGTTGGTGGGAAAAGTATTGGTTTGAATGGTGTGTTAGACTCATTGCAAGTCTGTAGGCCTACTGTTTAACCACATTAGTTCACTCCACTAAAGTGGCTAAGGACCAAATATGGGTCTGTCCACTCATTTCTGTTTTCCATTCAGTCTAGTCTCAGGGCTGAAACAGCCTACCCACCAAGCCAACTCTTGTCCTTTGCCTTGACTGACATGTAATTAGGAAACATGAGTAAAATCCAGTGCATGATGTGTGAAATTATTTATATTGAATTGCATATACAAATGTGTATTTCCAGACTAGTCGACAAGGCCTTACAGCGCATGGAAGTGCATGCCTCAGGACTATACACAATACATATAGTATTTTCATACAATGTGTGGAGGTACACTTGATCTTTAAAAAAATATCAAATTTACTGTTATGTAAAATATATTTCACCACACCAGTAATGTTCCCTCTAGACTGCGCCCTTACATACATTCTCCAAGTCTGCCGCGCAGAGGAAATGCCATGCCGCAGAGACGCAAGAGATTGAACTTCACTGAGTTCGCCCTATTTAGATCAACGTTTTTTTCCGTGATCGAATAAACATTGTCAGCCCCTTGTCAATGTAACAAACCAAAACAAATCTAACTTTGCAAGAATGAGTCTCCGATTTTGTCGAGGCAGCAACACAATGTTGTATGCAGAGCCAGAGCGCAACAGAGTAGAATTATATTGGCGGGGTAGCCCAACCGCGGTCTTTCAAATCACCCACGCCTTTCAGATCAGAGCGCAGAGGTGCGCGTGTGCACTTTTGTTGATATTCTTTGCTAGTTAGGGAGTTATTCGCCCAGTTATATATATGTATAGGTCAGCAATGGGGAGTTACTGCTTCCTACAAAATGTGTAGTCTACATGTCAAGCTGTCTTTGAAAATCCAGTCAGGTAAAAAGCTTGTCTTAATTTAAAGGGGCAGTGTTTTATTTCAAGATCGGCTTGAATATGCAAATAAGCCAATATGCAGAGGAGTAGCCTACATTGTCTAATTCTCTGTATGGTCATAATTCATTTTATTTTGTAAAGTGGTTTCTTGCATCATACAACACAATACAAGTCCATTTACAGTCACCTATTTGGCCCATGGTGTTACAGATCAAGTAAAACGATCATGAATTAAATGTCAAGCCCTTCATAATGTAAAAACATTTTTTAAAGTCTCATGCAATGTAGGCCTGCACTTAACACCACATATAGGCTACTGTAGGATATATAATGGAAATGAAAAGCTATTTCCAAGTGAGAATTTTATGGGATTTGCTCCCTTGATTTTGTTGTTAGGCCACATTATGCTCAGATAGCCACAATAGCCTATTGGCTACTGGCACAACCTGTAAAGGTACAGCCTCAGTGTTCACTGTAAACGTGCGCCGGAAGTTGCACAAAATGCTCACAATGTTCAAGTATCTGTTCAAAAGGCCTACAATTTGCGCAGTGTCCCAAATAATTAGAGGGAACATTGCTTACTAGTATCTGCAGCCTCTGTTTTACCACTAGGCACTAGCGCTTCCTCTCATGGAAGGGACAAGTAAAATGTCTGCTACTATGATAAATTGTTGACAGATAAAAACACCTTGTAACACCCTGTGGTTTTGTATCAAACAGTGTAACAAGAGCAGAGATAACCAGTGATGTTCTTTGGTGATACTTACATGTTTCCCCTTCGTGGAAGGCTCAGCTCTTTCTGGAATCGAGAAAGAAAGATACATTAAAATGATGACAATGGCAGTAAAGCCTTGCTTGATATCACAAGAGGCTGCTGAGGTACATAATAATAGCCGAAACGGAGTAAATGGAATGGCATCAAACACCTAGAAACCTTGTGTTTGAACCATTCCATAATTCAGCTCCGGTCATTACCACGCGCCCATTCTCCCCAATTAAGGTGCCACCAACCTCCTGGACTTGATATAAATTTCAAACACACCCGGACTTGATATAAATTTCAAACACACCCGTTACATCCCCGAGGCATGGAACCAAAGGGTTAATGATTCTCAGAAACAAAATGAAAACAACCATTGATGGAGGTTGCCTTTGATTAGTCTTTCAAAGCCCCTCCACATCGAAGATGATTCATACACAAACTGTGGCCAACACAGTTTGACGGAAAGACTGACTGATTATTTATGCACACCGTATGACAGCTATGTCCCCTGCTCTCCTCCTTTATGGAAATATCTTATAGCTCTGGCCTAATTGTGGATATCTTCTCATTCATAGCTGCACATTATGTATGTTGTTCTCTTTGCTTTGGTCCTGAAGCCCCTGCATATAGGCAGGCCTATGTTCATAATAATGTACACAACATGTATGCCAAAAATGCTGTGCCACAGTGTACTCTATTTCCAAAGATAAAAGCAGGTTGTTTTGTTAACCAAAAGTACATTCTCAATTTGGATTTTTCACGATGCAAATCAGCAATCTAATTAAAATTGCAGGTCCGTGGACGGTGGATGAACCAATCAATGTAATAGAATGAAAATACATATTTTGAATATGTGGACAAGCACATTTCCACCAACATCTCTTTCATAATGGATTTAGAGCAAACAATGGTGAACGGATTTAAATAGCTAAGCCTCTATCCGAGTAATTGGTTGGAATGAAAAACAACAAAACGCGTTAGGCCGTCGGGAGGGCTAGGATTGACTCAGCTACAACCTACTGGCTATAGGACACATAAGTGAGCATAAAGGGATGTTTCTCTACCAGTCATCCATCCCTGAATCCAATTGAGCCCAACGCCCATATCACCACAGCAACCTAGTGATGGCAATACAGTTGCGTTCCTTGAGTCACAATCATTATTATGGCAACGCTCTTTGTTTTTTTTGTAGGAGAATAAGACATCTATAGAACATCATGTCTGGCTGTAGAAAAAAACTGTCTGTGGTTAAATGTATGTATTAACTACACTTGCGCATCCACAAGCTCGCCCTTCAGTGCCACCGCCTACTCAAACGAAGGGGCATCATTCATATGTGTACAGAATGGATCGATATTGTAGCCTATTCATGACCATTTAAAAACAATGTGGCAGTGGGACAATACATTCGATGCGAATTTGTTTTGAGATATCTATCATTTGTGGTCACAACTGGATAGAACTACCCTTGAGGACACCTAAAAGTGCGCCCAATGTAAACCGTTTAGTAAACAGCAATTGACAATCCCTAAATATCCCTTGAAATAGAGAAAGAAGAGAAACGCATGTGTGCCCTAATGCGTGTCAATACCTGTTTGTGTAGGCTATCATTAATTGTCGAATGCCACAACACAAATGCAAAGCCTGGGTGTATTATTTTAATCTTCAGTAGCCATGCCAATGTTTTACTATTATGGGGGTTCTTACCTGCAGCCCACGACGCCTCAAAATGTTTGGCTCGTCCATTGTAGAAAAATAAATTATTACAATACCGCTGACTCCCTTTTTCCAATTTCATTCAACCCATACTGCGTCCTCCTGTATCCTGCTCATCATCAATGCGACTGGATGAGAGCTGAACAAAACCGAGCATTTCGTTTAATTGTCAGGTGACCGGGCAGCGGTGAGAATTGGGAATGAATGTGCAGGGAGGGACTTCTGACAAAGCGCCTATGCGTGGCAGTGGGCTGATTCATTCAGTTCGGCAACGCTAGCCTTTATCATTGAGCCAATGCAACCTTTTTCAACCATGGCTAACTTGTTGAAAGTTTACATGGGGATTTTTTAATCAGGTAGGTGGTATATGCACTAATGACCTATTTGCAGTACATCCATTCTATATATATATATGTTTGTGTGAACACAAGAAGGAATCAATTGCTTAAAATCCCATTCAGAGGTTGTCTATCATGTTGATATATATACTGAACAAAAATATAAATGCAACAAGTTACAGTTCATATATGGAAATCAGTCGTTTGAAATAGATTCATTAGGCCCTAATCTATGGATTTCACATGACTGGGCAGGGGCACAGTCATGGGTGGGCCTGGAAGGGCAAAAGCCCACCCACTTGGGAGCCACTGAATGGGGAGCAAGGCCCAGTCAATCAGAATGAGTTTTTCCCTACAAAAGGGCTTCATTATAGACACAAATACTCCTCAGATTCATCAGCTGTCAGGAGGGCTGGTCTCAGATGATCCCGCAGGTGAAGAAGCCAGATGTGGAGGTCCTGGGCTAGCGTGGTTACACATGGTCTGCGGTTGTGAGGCCGGTTGGACTTACTGGCTAATTCTCTAAAACAACATTGGAGGCGGCTTATGAACATTAAATTATTTGGCAACAGCTCTGGTGGACCTTCCTGCAGTCAGCATGCCAATTAGCCCTGGCATTTCTAACACACCGGGACCATTTTTTAAAACTTGATTCCCCTATAACCAAATAATTGTCAGTTATAAGTTAGAGACCCACTAGGCAAAAAATGGACCAGCCCATCTGGCATTTGCCTAAAATGCCAGATGGCCAGTCCATCCCTGCCTTCAGATTACCAAGAACAATGGTGCAACTCTGACAGTCAGATGGAGAAAGGGCTTGATGATCTATGGTGCCAGTCTCCAAGTGGCACCACAATGTTTTCATACAACAATGGCTGTGTCTTGTCATGCGGTGTCACACATTCATTGATGTGAACCGGTAAAATGAATCATTCCTTGTTCTCATTTTGGGCATTGTCTCTAATCCTGAGTTTAACCCAAGGTCATCTTCCTAAGTAAGCATTAATATCCCCAAAATGTTGAGGAGGAAATAACGTAGGTCTAGTATGTCTGTCATCTATAGAGGTTTCATGTCATCACAGTCATCCCTTTTCCTTAAACATGTGTTTTTAAATCCCATATCCACTTATCTTCTCTTACCATGAAATTGTTGCAATTATTTTCAGTCAAGGGGGATTGAAAAACTATGCATCCAACTTTATCATTATGAAGCTTCATTTGGTTTTGCTCGAGGCACCATATTGAATGTTTACAGGCCACTTTTTTGTCCTCTTTTTTTCTATAAGTCCTTTGCATTGGGATGCGAGGCAGGTCAATTGTAAATGATCCATGAGAGTTCCATGAAAATGTGATAGAAAAATCTCTCTTTTTCTCTCTCCTCCTCCTCTACTGTTCCTCGTCCACAACAAGCCAGAGCAACAGAGCAAATTGAAAGTACACCCAGTTGCCCAACATGATTCAACCAGATGCATGTACTGTTCTGGGATGTGGGGAGTCAACAAGGACATGTAGTACCAAAAGGAAACTTGCTACAGTTTGCTACAGATCTGCTAAGTTTAAATCATTCCTAAGCACAAGGAAATACTTTTGATTACAAATGAATGTAGCCCAGCTATAGTCTGTCTTAAAAATATCCACATTTTTCTTTCTATACATCTACAGAGGACACATTAGATCTTATAGGCATACACTATCATGATTTTTTTATGTAGGCCTTTACATGTTATCAATAGCAACTACAAAATAAATGGACCTAAACACTGATCCAGGCCCAGATTGGTGTTTTCTCCGCTAATGGTTCTAGTTAGGATTTGTGCCAGATTCTAGATCTGTGTGTAGGGAAATTTTTACCCAGAGCATATCTGCTTAAAGGGGCAATCAGCAGTTTCTACATACATTCTTTTACTAATTAATGATACTGTATGATGTACCCATTGACGCTTGAAGAATATAACTTGTAGATATGCTTAGTTCAACTGTCGTACTCCATCAGAACCAGAGATATAATCTGGTTTTACTCCAATGTTTGTTAAAGTAAATAGAAGCAAACACTATATCGCCTCAAACCATGGTTAAAACTATATCCATGAATTTGAGTGGTTACATTTCTCCAGCCCCATCCCTCAGTTTTTTCTGAAACGGGCATGGATGACAGACATATTGTTAATGTTTCTACTACAGATTGCCACTATAGAACACAATATATTCTCAGTGCCATTAGAGGGAGACATGCAGCCGTTCTACAGTATGTCCTGTTAGGCTCCCTCACTGGAAGCTCCATCCCGCACCCTGCCTCCTTGACAATCTGCCCTGAAGATCCTTTCATATAGTGTGTGTGTGTGTGTGTGTGTGTGGATCTCTGTTTACACTCTGTCTCCTGATGGGACACCACACTGTGTACACACGTAAACATCAGACTGTTGTTTGTGAATGGAGTGTGAAGCAAACCATGCAGTCCAACAGAAATCCATCCATCCATCACATCTTCAGAGGAAATGAATGACTCATTTAAACGAAAGATGCCATGGGGTCAATTTATACAAATGTAGGATTTTAATTTGAGGCAGTTTGCTACATCAGGCAAATAACTGTGCAGCAACAGGAAATGTGGATTATAATTATAATTCATTTTTGTAGGGGTTGATATATTTTTCGTAAGTGAAAATTACAAATTTCAGAAGCCTTTTTAAATGTCAAATACACTACAAGTCTTACATTTCCTGCATTGCGGTACAGTTTTCCTGCAATAGGATGATGGCATTGAAAATTAAGTGAAGAATGAGTGGTCACCCATATATGTGACAGGGTTGGGATCAATGCCAATTGAAGGCAGTCAATTCAGGAAGTAAACAAAAATTACAATTAAATAATCTGAAAAAGGGCATTTATTTTCAATGACTTCTCAATAAACTGAAAAGTAGAAGCTATTTATTTCAAAGGTTTTACATTTCTGAATTTTTTATTCAAATCACTTCCTGAATTGACTGCCCCTAATTCGAATTAACCCCAATAGGCTATACATCACTGTCACTTGCGGAATCCAGAATGTGCTTGTGATTGGGAGAGGCAGCGCTCTGTCATCAGTTCACAGGTGATTAAATTGTTGCAGTTTGCCATCCAGTCTCAAAAATAGAAAATGTCCCTTGTAATGCTGGCAGTGGGTTTAAGGCTGATTACTCAATAGCCTGTCATGAGAAATGTTATGTCACTGTCGGTCTGCCGATGATTCATACTTGGTCACCTTTCACACACTTTTAGCCCCAAGGTGGAATTCACAGAGCACATGACTATTTCATCATGTCAGTGACTGTTAGAAAAAAAGGTGCTAACTAGAACCTAAAAGGGTTATTCGGCTAACCCCATAGAAGAACCCTTTGAAGAACCCTTTTGGTTCCAGGAAGAACCCTTTTGGCTTCCATGTAGAACCCTCTCCACAGATCCATCCACTATAATGAATGATTAAAGGATATACAGTAGTGTACGTAATTTACTTGACAAATGATGCGTGAGTATAGGCTAAAACTATTCTAAATGAATTACAATGCCTTCGGTGCTCAGGGATCATAAAGATAATACAGATTATTTGATGGACAATATTAGTTGTATCAATACGGTAATATATTGTATATGGAAACAATCCATTGGAATCCATCGACACAGCAAGAGCTTAAATGTTTTTCAGATATAATTAATATTATGTCGTTAAAGAACTACTAGACAAACCATGGTTTCCCAGCTCATAGAACATGAGATATATACAGTACCAGTCAAAAGTTTGAACACACCTACTCATTCAAGGGTTTTTCTTTATTTTTACTATTTTCTACATTGTGGAATAATAGTGAAGACATAACAACTATGAAATAACACATATAGAATCAAGTAGTAACCAAAAAAGTGTTAAACAAATCAAAACATATTTTAAATTTGAGATTCTTCAAAGTAGCCACCCTTTGTCTTGATGACAGCTTTGCACACTCTTGGCATTCTCTCAACCAGCTTCATGAGGTAGCCACCTGGAATGCATTACAATTAACAGGTGTGCTTGTTAAAAGTACATTTGTGAAATTTCTTTCCTTCTTAATGCGTTTGAGCCAATCAGTTGTGTTGTGACAAGGTAAGGGTGGTATACAGTAGATAGCCCTATATTGATAAAAGACCAAGTCCATATTATGGCAAGAACAGCTCAAATAAGCAAACAGAAACAACAGTCCATCAATACTTTAAGACATGAAGGTCAGTCAACGCAGAACATCTCAAGAACTTTGAACGTTTCTTCAAGTGCAGTCACAAAACCATCAAGTGCTACGATGAAACTGGCTCTCATGAGGACCGCCACAGGAAAGGAAGACCCAGAGTTACCTCTGCTGCAGAGGATAAGTTCATTAGAGTTACCAGCCTCAAAAATCAGCATTTAACTGCACCTCAGATTGCAGACCAAATAGATGCTTCAGATTTCAAGTAACAGACACATCTCAATATCAACTGTTCAGAGGAGACTGCGTGAATCAGGCCTTCATGGTCGAATTGCAGCAAAAAAACACCACTAAAGGACACCAATAAAAAGAAGAGACTTTCTTCAGGTAGCCTGTTGGTTAGAGCGTTGGACCAGATCGAATCCCCGAGCTGACAAGGTAAAAATCTGTCGTTCTGCCCCTGAACAAGGTAGTTTACCCACTGTTCCCCGGTAACCCTGAGGTCCTGAGTGCTCTGGAGCAGGTTTTCATCAAGGATCTCTGTACTTTGTTCCGTTCATCCGGACTAGTCTCCCAGTTCCCTGCCTCCGAAAATCATCCCCACAAGCATGATGCTGCTACCACCATGCTTCACCGTAGGAATGGTGGCAGGTTTCCTGTTGATGTGACGCTTGGCATTCAGGCCAAGGAGTTCAATCCAGAGAATCTTGTTTCTCATGGTCTGAGAGTCCTTTAGGTGCCTTTTCGCAATTAAAATTGGGCTGTCATGTGTCTTTTACCGATTGCTCAGTTTGTCCGGCCACAGTGTTCTTGGGGACCTTCAATGCTGCAGACATTTTTTGGTACCCTTCCCCAGATCTGTGCCTCGACACAATCCTGTCTCGGAGCTCTACGGACAATTACTTCAACCACATGGCTTAGTTTTTGCTCTAACCTGCACTGTCAACTGTGGGACCTTATATAGACAGGGGTGTGCCTTTCCAAATTATGTCTAATCAATTCAATTTACCACAGTTGGATTCATATCAAATTGTAGAAAGATCTCAAGGATGATCAATGGAAACAGGATGCACCTGAGCTCAATTTCGAGTCGCATAGCAAAGGGTCTGAATACTTACGCAAATAAGGTATTTCTGTTTTTTATTTGTAATAAATTTGCAAAAAATATCTACAAACCCGTTTTCACTTTGTCATTATGGGGTATTGTATGTAGATTGACGAGGGAAAAATATATTTAATCAATTTTAGAATATGGCTATAACCTAACAAAATGTGGAGAAAGGGAAAGGGTCTGAATACTTTCCTAATGCACTGTATATACAAATACATATATATTTAAATCCTTTACATAATGATGACAATACATACAGTATAAGTGCAGAAGGAGTGCTCACCTGACAGTGGAGAGGTGTGGCCATGCAGGAGCTGTATAAATGAACATTGACATCTCCTCTGAGAACAAACCTACCATGTCTAGCTCAGTCACACAGTGCTTTCTCTTCTCTTGGGTGGTCCTCCTCTTCAGCCTCTGTCAGGGGGAGGGCCGAATCCACCTGGGGCAGGAGGAGAACCAGAGGGCCTTGGTCTTGGAGTCAGTGAAGACAGGGATCCTGAGCTCCATGGGGATGGAAAGGGAGGCCAGGCCCAGGGAAATGGCTTCAGAAGAGGAGCTGATGAGGATGCATAGGCTCTACAGGGAAACACTGAGGCAGCTGAGAAGGAGCTCCAGTCAGGAGGGGGAAACCCAGCGTTCCCCAAGGAGGGCATCCACTGTGCTTCATCCAGCCACAGGTGGGTCCTTACTTAAAGACACATCGTTACTGTACTGGTTTCTACCACAATACAGGACCTGACTGTTGACATTCTAGCTTTAGATAGTGATCTGACTGCATGGAATTTTGCCTTTATGCAAAGTGTATTAATAACTTTGTATAAGGTGTGTACCGAAATATTCTCCCACATTTGTGTCTTCGAGAAGAATTCAAATTCGGTTTTATGACAAAACTAACAAAAAGCATTCAAACACTTTTTTTTATTAATCTTAATGTACCTGTGAGTGTTTTCTGAAACCATATGTTGTGAGAATGAGTGAGTCATGCTCTGAGGAACAATTTTGTCTAAAAGGGGTTAATTTTTGTGTGCACTCCAACAAAAGCCTACCATTAACATTTGGTCTGAGCAAAGGCTTGATAGTAACACAGTACCTCTTCTCCAAAGCTTTGTTTTAAATCGTTTGACATCGTTTTCTTTTTTTGACAAGGCACATCCGTTACAACTCTTAAAAGCACAACCTATTCAAGCCATGACAGTAATTCTAAGTACTTGAGCATTTGTGTAACAACCCTCTTTTCACCTCTTTCAGTGGAGCCTCTCAAAGTGCTTTGGAGTGATGAGGAACATCCATCAGATATGCTTTGGTACAGAGCTGTATTCCACAAGAACCCACACATCAGGAAGGAGCTCACTTTGGCCCGGGCTGAGCTGAAGCTCTACAGACAGCTGTTGGATGGCTCTAAAGCTGCCGAGCCCACAATTAGGGATGAGGTTCATGTGAAGATCTATGAGACGAAACCACTGAACTCTTCTCTATTGATTCACACAGAGACCCTTGTTCAGACGGTCGCTGCAAGAACTGGTGATTTGACTTTGGACATCAGAACTGTGGTTGGTAAGTGGAGTGGGAGGTCGGACGGCCACTCTCTGGTTGTGGAAGTAGAACTGGCCTTAGAAGAGGGAACTGATCCCAAGAGGACCCCTCAGATGGTCCTGGAGGTAGACCTTGTAGAACCTAGATCAGCAGGCAGAAGAAGACGGACTCGCTCCAACAAAGAGGACAACTGTGACGAAGACGGTAGCTGCTGCCGAAAATCCATCAATGTGTCCTTCAAGGAGATTGGCTGGTCAGACTGGGTCGTGGCCCCCACTGGTTACAACACGCATTTCTGCGACGGCTCCTGTCCACACAACTACAAGCCAGCCAGCATGCACGCGCAGGCAAAGTCTCGTCTTCACCACATCAACAAGGGAGCAACACCTCACCCCTGTTGTGTGCCGGCAGCCTACGAGCCTGTGATCCTCATGCACTATGACAGTTGGGGAAAGTTGAAGCTCACACCCTTCAATGACTTGATTGTCAGCAAATGCCACTGTGCTTGAGTCCTTCAGGGCAGCCCAGGCAAGGTAAAAAAAAAGAGTCAGAACAAACCTTTTCCTTTAGTGCTACATATTGAAATAGAATGGATAATGTTTTCAAAGGACGTAAGAAAAGAACATTTGTCATGCTCAATTAGTGACATTACTAATGTTCTTTTCAACAGCTAAGCAAACAAAAATACATAACATTATCCATCACTTTTGGATTTTGAGAGAAGTTACTGTGGAGCGACGACTGAAATGTACTATTTTATTTGGAAGATAAACTTTGTTAGTCTCATGTGGCCCATAATATCCTATTCTTCCAAGACTATGTACAAAATTATATTATTTATTGTAATTTATTTAACAGGGTCTAAAACTTACTTGTATTGTTTTGTAGTGTAGTTTTCAACGTTACACTATTTAGCTTGATCCTTACATCACTGTACTGTAAATATGTATTCAATTGAATGTAATACTATGTACAGTATTATTTCCAAACATTTTGGAAGTTTGTAGTGTGGATATTACACCTACTGTTTATGTTGGATTGTTGTGCCTGAATGCGTGTGCACACAAACTTTACAACAAATATTTTTTACTCACAAATTATGTTTACCCCATGTGTTTAATTCCTGAGCAACAGTAAAAGAACTTGAAATGATTGTGCTTTACGGAAAACCATCTCGATAATATTTCAAAAGTTAGGTTGTGCCATGAAAGACGTAAAAGATATGATAGCCAATATCTTGCATCTGTAGCTTTGAACCATTTATACAGTGGCTTTGACCAAAGACTGAATGACCTGCGGGACAAATGAACTAAGTATTTGATTTTGCATGACAGTAAGAATAGCACACAGAACACATTACGACATGAATTGTAAACTCAGCACCATGAACAGATATCATATCTCTAAACAATAAATACAATTTATTTGAATGTAATATAATGTGAAAGGCAATACTGTATCTCGATAACCACAATGAAATATTATAGAGATAAGTTTGGATAAATAAAGAGAGAACAAATAATGCTAAAGATAGTGTTTGATAATTATAAGCATCATATCTAATTTTTTATCAATGACAAAGATAACAAACAATAAACAGGCAGCGGGCAACATAACCTGATGGTTTTTCTATCAAACAACTTAATAAACAACAATCATTCAACAAAACAACTCAATATACAGTGGGGCAAAAAAGTATTTAGTCAGCCACCAATTGTTCAAGTTCTCCCACTTAAAAAGATGAGAGAGGCCTGTAATTTTCATCATAGGTACACTTCAACTATGACAGACAAAATGAGAAAAAAAATCCAGAAAATCACATTGTAGGATTTTTAATGAATTTATTTGCAAATTATGGTGGAAAATAAGTATTTGGTCACCTACAAACAAGCAAGATTTATGGCTCTCACAGACCTGTAACTTCTTCTTTAAGAGGCTCCTCTGTCCTCCACTCGTTACCTGTATTAATGGCACCTGTTTGAACTTGTTGTCAGTATAAAAGACACCTGTCCACAACCTCAAACAGTCACACTCCAAACTCCACTATGTCCAAGACCAAAGAGCTGTCAAAGGACACCAGAAACAAAATTGTAGAACTGCACCAGGATGGGAAGACTGAATCTGCAATAGGTAAGCAGCTTGGTTTGAAGAAATCAACTGTGGGAGCAATTATTAGGAAATGGAAGACATACAAAACCACTGATAATCTCCCTTGATCTGGGGCTCCACGCAAGATCTCACCCCGTGGGGTCAAAATGATAACAAGAACGGTGAGCAAAAATCCCAGAATCACACGGGGGGACCTAGTGAATGACCTACAGAGAGCTGGGACCAAAGTAACAAAGCCTACCATCAGTAACACACTACGCCGCCAGGGACTCAAATCCTGCAGTGCCAGACGTGTCCCCCTGCTTAAGCCAGTACATGTCCAGGCCCGTCTGAAGTTTGCTAGAGAGCATTTGGATGATCCAGAAGAAGATTGGGAGAATGTCATATGGTCAGATGAAACCAAAATATAACTTTTTGGTAAAAACTCAACTCGTCGTGTTTGGAGGACAAAGAATGCTGAGTTGCATCCAAAGAACATACCTATTGTGAAGCATGGGGGTGGAAACATCCTGCTTTGGGGCTGTTTATCTGCAAAGGGACCAGGATGACTGATCTGTGTAAAGGAAAGAATGAATGGGGCCATGTATCGTGAGATTTTGAGTGAAAACCTCCTTCCATCAGCAAGGGCATTGAAGATGAAACGTCATTCAGCATGACAATGATCCCAAACACACTGCCCTGGCAACGAAGGAGTGGCTTCGTAAGAAGCATTTCAAGGTCCTGGATTGGCCTAGCCAGTCTCCAGATCTCAACCTCATAGAAAATCTTTGGAGGGAGTTGAAAGTCTGTGTTGCCCAGCAACAGCCCCAAAACATCATTGCTCTAGAGGAGATCTGCATGGAGGAATGGGCCAAAATACTAGCAACAGTGTGTGAAAACCTTGTGAAGACTTACAGAAAACGTTTGACCTCTGTCATTGCCAACAAAGGGTATATAACAAAGTATTGAGATAAACTTTTGTTATTGACCAAATACTTATTTTCCACCATAATTTGCAAATAAATTCATAAAAAATCCTACAATGTGATTTGCTGGATTTTCTTTTCTCATTTTGTCTGTCATAGTTGAAGTGTACCTATGATGAAAATTACATATTTTTAAGTGGGAAAACTTGCACAATTGGTGGCTGACTAAATATTTTTTGCCCCACTGTATAACACAATTGTTTTGGGATATAACCCAACATTTTGGTGTGTAGAAGGCCTATTTTGTAAATTGTGAGAGATTTTGATATGAAAGTCAAAGAGGATAGCCCATTTCAAAATACATTTTACTGTGTATGTATACACAGATATGAATATAAACATATAAACATTTACAAATACAGTATAAATGTGTATTTGCGTATGTTTATTAAAATATTTTATATACTGATATAATTTCAAATTGTGTATTCTAAAGCATAAACATATTTTGGGAAGCATATAGCATTGGAGGCTCCTCAGAGGAGGGAGGGGAGGACCATCCTCCTCAGTGAATTTCATAAAAATAAAATAGCCAAACATGAAAAAAGTTGGCTATTTTAGATAAAACTATACTAAATATTCACGTCACCAAATAATTGATTAAAACACACTGTTTTGCAATGTCTACAGTAGCCTCAACAGCACTCTGTAGGGTAGCGCCATGGTGACAGCTAGTTTCCGTCCTCTGGGTACATTGACTTCAATACAAAACCTAGGAGGCTCATGGTTCTCACCCACTTCCATAGACTCACACAGTAATCATGACAACTTCCTGAGGACATCCTCCAACATATCAGAGCTCTAATCTAGTGCTGAAAGCATAAGCTACAGCTAGCTAGCACTACAGTGCATAAAATGTGAAGAGTAGTTGACTCAAAAAGAGAGAAATACAATATGTAAAGAGTTTTGAACAAATGTATTTATTTATAAATGAAGGAGAAGCAAGTGAGGGAGAGAGAGAACTAGCTAGCTATATTTCATATTTTGTTTTCACTTTCACTTTCTCTTGGCTAGAGAATGTAGCTAGCTAGTTTAGCCTACATCCGGCTCAAACAGAAAGGGATGCTATGTTAGCTAGCTGGCTATGGCTATCCAACACTGTAACTCTTCCAAGTCAAGGTAAGCTTTTGATTTTATAAATTTATTGCCACCAGTGTAACTGTGTACTGCATGATTGTAGCAGGTTTACTTACACGTTAGTTCTAGTAGGTATGTTGAATAGCAATGACGTTAGATAACATGGTGACATTAACGATGTAGGCTGTGTGTAGCGATTAGTGGTTATGATATGAAGGTTTGGCTTGGAAAGGCTTTTTCACCTGGTTACAGACAGCTGATGTGTTGTGCACTGAAATCCACAACGAAGGGAAAAGGTGAGAGGAGAGTGCGTAGATGCGAGAAAGAATTCTACGAGCAAAATTATCATGCTGTGATCAGGGGTGTATTCATTCTGCCGATTCTGTTGAAAAACTTTTCACAAATGGAAGCAAACAGAATTAAATGGGGATAAACATACCTGAATTTGTACAATAGAGACTCTCATTTGCAACTGTTGGATTAATGGATTCATGTGCGCAAGGTGGTATTGAATATGTCACTGTCTGTCACCTTTCCTCTCGACCTACGTTATAAACTTTCATTCTTAGGCTAGGTTTTAGAAACCTCATGATAGGCATATGGAAAATGTGAGTATCATGTAGTAGCCTAAACCTATCGATGTAATATTGAGCTGGATGAATGGAATATCAATGACACTCATCCAATATGCTGTAATAGAAATAAGGCTATGCTCATTAAAAAAAAGTGTCCTCCCTCATCTTAAACGTCACTGACCACCAATGGCATACAGTACTATGTACTGATGTCACATGTCCATTACTTCAGTAGATTGATGAGGGGTGTGACATATCAAGTGTCCGGGAAATTTAATATAAGTAAGTCATCAATCTCCGGACATATACAAATATTGACAAATATTGCCGTCTTCATTTGGTAAAAGTACAGCTAATGTACACCAGGAAACTCCCCGAGTTCTTTGTTCATGCTTACTGAAAGTCCATCCTCTATTTCTCCACAGCCAAGACCTGATATTAACACCCTCAATCTTACGTTTTGAAAGGTCTTGTTACCACCCAATGTATACAATTTGCAGGGAATGAAAATCTGAATCAGTCTTCATCATTGTGCAAACTTGGGTGGGTGGCGTTGGATGTTGAGTGTGGTTATTCAGGAGGCAGGGTTATAACGGGCTTTGAAATTAAGCTGTTTTTAACATTCACTCTCTTTCAGATGTACTCACTGTGGCGTGATAACTCTGAAAGGTATCCCATCACAAACTACAGTACCAGTCAAAAGTTTGGACACACCTTCTCATTCAAGGGTTTTTCTTTATTTGTACTATTTTCTACATTGTAGAATAATAGTAAAGACATCAAAACTATGAATTAACACATATCGAATCCTGTAGTAACAAAAGTGTTAAATCAAAATATTTTTTATATTTGAGATTCTTCAAAGTAGCATCCATTTGCCTTGATGACAGCTTTGCACACTCTTGGCGTCCTCTAAACCAGCTTCATGAGGTAGTCACCTGGAATGCATTTCAATTAACAGGTGTGCCTTGTTAAAAGTTAATTTGTGGACATTTCTTTCCTTCTTAATGCGTTTCAGCCAATCAGTTGTGTTGTGACAAGGTAGAGTGGGTATTAAAAGGATAGCCCTATTTGATAAAAGATCAAGTCAATATTATGGCAAGAACAGGTCAAATAGGCAAAGAGAAACAACAGTCCATCATTCCTTTAAGACATGAAGGTCAGTCAATCTGGAAAATTTCAAGAACCTTGAAAGTTTCTTCAAGTGCAATCGCAAAAACCATTAAGCGCTATGATGAAACTGGCTATCATGAGGACCGCCACAGGAATGGAAGACCCAGAGTTAGAAGAACTGCATCTCAGATTGCAGCCCAAATAAATAAATAAACCACATATATGGGAACTCCTTCAAGATTGTTGGAAAAGCATTCCAGGTGAAGCTGGTTGAGAGAATGTCAAGAGTGTGCAAAGCTGTCAAGGCAAAGGGTGGCTACTTCAAAGAAACTCAAATATATTTTTGGGTTACTACATGATTCCATGTGTCATTTCATAGTTTCGATGTCTTCACTATTATTCTACAATGTAGAAATAGTTTTAAAAAATGAAGAAAAACACTTGAATGAGTAGGTGTGTCCAAACTTATGACTGGTACTGTAGGTCAAAGGGATTTTTGCTTCCTTTCTACATGTCTCCTTTAAAACACCAATGAAACACTATACTACTCACACAAAGTTCACTGCTGGTGTAACAGATGTGAAACGGCTAGCTCAGTTAGCGTGGGCGCTAAATAGCGTTTCAATCAGTGACGTCACTTGCTCTGAGACCTTGAAGTAGTAGTTCCCCTTGCTCTGCAAGGGCCGCGGCTTTTGTGGAGCGATGGGTAACGATGCTTCGAGGGTGACTGTTGATGTGTGCAGAAGGTCCCTAGTTCGCGCCCGGGTATGGGCGAGGGGACGGTTTAAAATTATACTGTTACATTGGTGCTGTTGACCCGGATTACTGGTTGCTGCGGAAAAAGGAGGAAGGTCAAAAGGGGGGTGAGTGTAACAGATGTGAAACGGCTAGCTTAGTTAGCGTGGGCGCTAAATAGCGTTTCAATCAGTGACGTCACTTGCTCTGAGACCTTGAAGTAGTAGTTCCCCTTGCTCTGCAAGGGCCGCGGCTTTTGTGGCGCGATGGGTAACGATGCTTCGAGGGTGACTGTTGATGTGTGCAGAAGGTCCCTAGTTCGCGCCCGGGTATGGGCGAGGGGACGGTCTAAAATTATACTGTTACACTGGAACTTTTCCAACACACAGGGAGACTCAATCTGAATGTTTTTGGGCCATTTCTTCAGTTTGAGTATCACATCCTCATTTTCAATGTTTTTGCGAGACATCATGTTTGAACAATCACACTGACTAGCTTCTCTTCGTCCCCAATGACCAAACGCAATTTCATTAATCAAGCATCCAAATATGCATTCTCTCAGTGCAGGAGGAATGTTATTTATTGCTCATCCCCAGACAACCCATCACCAGTCCGCTCAACAGATGACTTCACTTCACACTATTTGATAACCTCATCAGATTCAGATTCCTATTTCTATTTTTTTCTCTTTCTATTTTATGAGAAAGGAGAAGCTGAAATCAAAGCCATCAGTAACTCTCTATGTGGCTGTAAGTTATTTATGATGAGGGATACCTGGAGAAAATCTGACCTCTCTGAAAGGAAAATGGATGGCCCTCCCTTCAGTAATATATATTTTTACCTGACCCTCCCTGAACGCTTGGAAAAAACAAGTAATCCTCCCCTATACCCAGAATAATAATTCAAATATAACGTGGATAGCAGAGAACATGCCTACCGTTTACCCTCAGTCCTAGGACAGACCAGAGCCTTAGATATGCAGTTTAGAAACTGTTTTAGAATCTGATAGGCTAAATTAACAAACCAGGCATGCATAGCTCACTGCATGATACTCAAAACCAAAGACTGGCCAAACTCATATTTTAAAAAAAATTACTAAGGCATTTTTCGTTTCATTACTATTTACTTCCAAGTAATTATTTTTTACAATTTCATTTATACAACCTAAATGCAAACTGTATAGGCATGTTGTTGAAATGCTGAGTGCTCCTGCCAGCCTGTAGCATGTCACAAACACTTCACAATGAATTGTTTAAATGGCAGGCTAATCAGCAGTGTTGTGTTTAAGACAACCTAAAGCGAGACTGATTCGAGACCAAGACCAGAGCAAATCGAGTCCAATTCAAGACCATGATTGTAATTTTATCAAATCACCACCATAATAAGAGTTCAAAATATCCAGTATTTCTGTGTTCATATTTCAGAAAAACACAATGATTCTGTAGATATTCAGAACAGTAATAAAAATGCATGCTGAGGGAAAATAGAGCCACTCTACAAAATATTACTAACCCAAACACAGTGGGGAACAATGGGCCTTCTACACCTTCAGAGAAGGGCTTGGGATTTATAAAATAATAATAATAATAATAATAATAATAATAATAATAATAATATTTTCAATGATGTTCTGATTTAATCTCTTCAGTTTTTGTTGGAAATGAAAGGGTTAACACTGAAGCTTCTGCTGGTCTCTGGGGAGATAAATCGAGTTAGCTAATTCAGCCATTGGCTAGGCCATCAGAAGCTAAATAAAGGCATCTGCCATTCAACTGTATAAGGGCAACATTTTGGGGTGACAGTGGAATCATCCAATCATATTTTGACTTAAATGGAAGGGACCATTTTTACAAAAACGTATGGGAACTTCTGCCTTCTTGATTTAACTAGCTGGCGGTTTGTAGGCTAGATTGCAGCGGCTGCAGCAGGTGTTATCAAAGAGGATATTGGTTCTAATTTGTTAGCTTCTCCCTTTTCAAGAATAACTTTCAACAAGAAGTTCAGTTTCAAGTTATCGTCATCTGGTGAATGGAACTGTTTTTTTTATTTCAGCACGCTAGCTGTTGTTAACCATCTCTTCGAAAATAACTTGTATGTGAAATATTGTTGCATTTAAAGTGGAACTGACAGCATTTTAGCAACATTAAATCTTATTAAAATCTGTTCATTTCCACCCCCAGGAGGAATATGGCACTTTAAAAAAAAATATATTCTGACAAGCGACCACTTAGATACAGTGGTGGAAAAAATACCCAATTGTCATACTTGATTAAAAGTACAGATACCTTAATAGAAAAGGACTCAAGTAAAAGTGAAAGTCAACCAGTAGTACTTGTGTAAAAGTCTAAAAGTATTTGGTTTTAAAATATACTTACGTATGAAAATAACATTTTAATTGCTAAAATGTACTTAAGTATCAAAAGTAAAATTAAAAGTATAAATCATTTCAAATTCCTTATATTAAGCAAACCAGACGTCACAATTCTCTTGTTTTTTATTGACAGATAGCCAGGGGCACACTCCAACACTCAGACATAATTTACAAACAAAGCATTTGTGTTTAGTGAGTCCTCCAGATCAGGTAGTTGTGAAGACCAGGGATGTTCTCTTGATAAGTGCGTCAATTGGACAATTTCCCTGTCCTGCTAAGCATTCAAAATATAACAAGTACTTTTGGGTGTCAGGGAAACTGTATGGAGTAAAAAGTACAACCTTTTCTTTAGGAATGTAGTGAAGTAAAAGTTGTCAAAAATATAAATAGCAAAGTAAAGTAAAGAAACTACTTCAGTAGTACATGAAAGTATTTTTACTTTAGTACTTTACACCACTGCTTAGATATGGTCATTTCCACTTTTTCAATTTTTTTTAGAACGTTTGGGAATTACGTATACTAAGCCATTTGTGAAAATTCTCTAGCAATATAGAGTGGGAAAACGTCCGTGCGAAAGTGGCCGTTACACTACAGTAAATAAAACAGAATAAAACATCTGTCTTGTCCAGGACCGGAGTCTTCACAGATCGGTGTGCTATAGCCGAACAGAGCTACAGTAGGCCTTTATACAAACAAGCCATTTGCCACACGGGCCTGCCATCATTCACTTTGAACTGGACTGTGTGTTTACAGGCAGTAGGGCCTGCCATCACTCACTTTGAACTGGACTGTGTGTTTACAGGCAGTTGCAACAGCGTGACTTTAGATCATTAGAATGCATTCGCCAAAAGCCACAAAATAGACCAGAATGGATTTCTGATAATATGTAAACACCACAGAAGTTCTCTTACAAATGGGAACTTTACAGTCTTATTGATGTAACAACCATGAAAAGGTAGACTCTCTCCCTCAGTTATGCACATCAACAAGATGGGGAATTGTAGGCTCCTCGTCCTTTGAGTTTTCCTATAGATTTTCCTATAGATTTAGATTTTCACTCTCAAAATATCACTTTTTTTTTAATAAAAAAAATACACATATTTGATGTGTCCACAACAATGCCACATCCACAAACCACATCAATCTGATTGGGTGGGCCTGTCAGGGCCCGGCTCCCCAGTGGGTGGGCCTCTGTCCACCCAGGCCCATCCATGTCTACGCCCCTGATGCAAACAGTGCATGATGTTAATTGAGCATCAAAAACAGCCAACTGACCAACACTTTGGACTAAACTTTTTCAATACATGGTTTGCATATCCATTGTTGCCCTAGTTAGCATTTACTGGCTGATATCATAAGTTGAAACGTTTTTCCTACCCTACCGGCTACCGATGTCATTCTTCTGTGAGCTGCTCTATGCCAAAACCAGCTGAGAGCTGCACACTCTTGCTGCCTGCAGATGATATTCAGCTGAAACTAGGTTGTTTGTGGCGAGCATTTTCACATGCTTTGCGATTGTGTAGGCTACTTTGTGCATGGTTTCCCTATTGTACTACATAATTGATAAGTCGTATACCTCCACTACACTACTTCGATACACATCAGTAGGGATTAAGAAGTGAGTATACTGTACGCCACTGAAAAAACACAATCAAATACCTTCATTGATACCACAAAACAAAAACAGACAAATAAAGCTTTATACTCCAATTTGGCGACCCTCATAAAATCAAGTATTCCAAAGTATTATGTGAAAACAAGCATAGAAAACAGCATTGGCATTAATTTAACAAATTTAAAAAACAAGGCTAGTATTATATTGCAATTATTTAGGTGACAACCTGGTTGATTAAAAAGATTGGGTTGTTAACACATTTGTTTTTTATATTAATAAATGTGGGACACAAAAAAAAGGCAGTGTAGAACAACACAATCATGCACCAACACCATCATGCACCAACACCATCATGCACCAACACCATCATGCACCAACACCATCATGCATTGCTCTAATAGCTTTCAAAAGATTGTTCCTAAGTTTGTCCCCCAAAAATGTATTTTCCTAGGAATGAAGTCACACAAAAATGTGTGTCTTTTCACACAAATTAAGCCACACAATAACACACAAAATCTGCTGAAATTCTATTTGTACATATTTGCATGAATTGAGTGTGAGATTGTGTTGGGTTTATACCTGCATATACCCTCCACTACACCACTGAATCACAAACCTGTCACACACTGAAGGCCTATAGGTTCACCAGTGTGCAAACATGTCTATAATAGATAAGGATGTTAAGATATTAATGTTCTGAGAAAGGAGTGTATATATTTGGCCAAGCGAAGTGGTTTTATGCCCTGACTGAATCAGGGTTGCCAGGTCTGGCTAAAATTTCTCGCCCAATGACCTCGGAAAACCTGGCCAAATAATTTTTTGCAGCAAAAGAGGACTTGCCACATTTATCCAATAAACACTTTTTCCATAATGTTATCGATTGAATTAAGAAGGAATATTGACTTTATTTTTTACGACGAAAAAGCTCAATTAGTTTTTCCATCAAAATAATAATTATTGCGAGTTTAAGAATATATCACAAGAGAAAAGATAAATCTCCCTTATTAAACTCTCCAGATAATTTTCCCTCAATAGATGTCGATTGTTTTGATTATGATTATGATTAAGCAAGAAAGCCCAAGGAGGTGTGGTACAATTTACCATGGCTAATGACTGTTCTTAGGACATATCCCTTAGTCGATTGACTTGTTATTTCAATAGGCATAGGCTACTGACTAAAATCTGGGTTTATAACTGCAATTAAACTTTGCCATGGTTTACTGAGATAGATGCAGGTAGTCTATAGCCCATGATAGGCCAACATGCCAACATATCATTTCAGGGAAAAGTCCACAATGAAACTGACATTAAAGAATACAGTTTACTTTAAACCACCTCTGAGCAAACTTATCTAAACAGCTCTAGTGCCCCTAAAGTCGTTTTCCAATGCTTTGTTGCGGTTCTAGCGTGTTAATATATGTTTTATGGAAAAGGTGTGCCTCCATAATGACCAACCTAAATAGCCTACCTACAACTGGTAAACAGTGGTCACAAAGTGCACTGGTGCTGCTCTGTCTCCGTGACTCAGCTTACTCTGCTGCAGCACTCTCTCAAAGCACACACGCACCCCTTTGGCCCTCTCCCTCTCCCCCATTCACATGCTCACTCACTGACTCACTCACTCAGTTACAGCCTGCTCACTGCCTGATAGTCAGAGGCAGCAGGTCACAGTGAAATATATGTATATATTTTTAAGAGAAATGCCATGGCGGTCGCGGTGCAATTTAGAAGTACCGCCAAAAATCTGGCACCCGCGACCAATACATTTTCACCCGCAACATCGTTTTTAAAGTTGACTAATTTTGGCAAAAAAAAAACACAATCGCAACACTGGACTGAATGGAAGCTGGTAATTAGGAGTTTTTTTTACTCCATTGGTCTAGGCAACTATTTATGAGTCCTCACTGTCCGAGACCGAGTCAAGACCGAGTCCAAATGTATTATACACCGAGACAACACCGAGACACTCAATATGTGGGCTCCAGACCGTTCTCGAGACCTGTCAACAAGACTGCTATACAGTGCCTTCAGAAAGTCTTCACACCCCTTGACTTTTCCACATTGTGTTGTGTTACAGCCTGAATTTAAAATGGAGAAGACTTTTTGTCATTGTCCTACACACAATACCCCATAATGGGCCCCATAATGGGGGGGAAGAATTCTTTGACTCGCCTCCTGAAGTGGCAGTGTACACAGCACAGCCAAACTTTTAGGCAACACGCCCCTCTGGGTAACAATTGGGTAAATTTCGACTTCTCCCTAACTACAGAGTGAAAAAGTTCACTGTAAAAATGTTTTACATTTTGGGCTAAACTGCTACTTATATTTAAATTTGCCCCAAAACGTTGTTGCACTGTGCTGAACCTAGCAGGCACTTACTAAAATATGTACAATAACATAATAACATACTTTTTAGTCTGTAAAACAAAGCAAAATATTCTAATTAAGACAACTGTTTTTGTCAATATGGCCAAGTTTCCTTCAGAGGTGGATAAAACATAAAACCACCAGAACATATTGGCTCCTTTGATTCCTCTTCCTGTCCTACAAAAATATGACTGTTTGGATTTGAATAGGGTCATCTTTATGGCTGTAACTATAGAACATCTGGCATTATATAAATATCTTCCTCCTCAGTGTCAGGAGGCAGTATGGCCAGGCTACAGGACATGTCGTTGCTGTAAATTGCATCATCGGATAAATCACACTGCAGATATACGTCCTCAGGTTGAACGGGTGACCTGGAGAGACAGGTAGACAGATGGGCCAACATCAGAACATGCTTTCCCGCACAGTTACGCCACAACAAACATGGCCTATGTGTGCTCACTGTTGTGTGGTCAACATTTGTCAACTCTGTTAAAAGTCCATTATTGAGTCATTGACACACAGTAGGATTAATACAATTCAAACGTGAAAATAAAAGAGGCATGAAATCTTGGAAATGAACAGTTTGCAAAAGGCAAAGACAAACTCTGATTTTCCTCAGTATAATGACCTAATCAACTTTCAACTTCCAGTGTACTTTGTTTGAACATTTCAACCCAAACTAATCATCATCATGTAACCTACCTGTTCATGTTGATGATTGTCTTGTTGGAGTCAGTGAAGTTCTCGTAGATAGGGCTATGATCAGCGGGTGGTGGTCTGACCATGGCCGTGTATTGGGAACCCTCAAGCTGACGTGTGTTGACCTCTGTGCTCTTGAGTTGATCTAACTGCCACATATTCCTAAATTTACTGCGCTTGGTATAGATCAGCGCAATCACTACTCCCAGAACTATGAAGAACAGAGGAAGACCCACAGCATATCTCACAGAAAAACCAAAAGAAGCTGGGTCTAGGCAGTCTGTGGTAGAGTTTGCATAGAGACAAGTTGTATTAGACATCATGACCTGTGAATGAAAAAATTCATTATTGGAGGACAGCAGTTTGGGATGTTGAAATGAAGGGTAGCCTACTATGCATAAACAGTCTGGTATTTAAGGCATTCAATAAATGATCATCATTAATGGTCATTAACTAAACCTAACTAACCAAACCCAGGTCACCATTGCAAAATAATGCAAGAACCTGTGAGCTAAATAAACGATTCATTAAAATTGAAAATCAACAACATATTAATTCATAAGAAATATGTTAATACAATGCATATCCTAAGAACATTTTCCAGATTCCAGTATTGTTTGAATAGCCCCCAGATAGCACCCATGAAATACAGAAGATCAGTAGGTCAGAACCAATAAAAATGTGTTTTACCAGGCCTTGGTGAGACGAACAGAGTGGTCCAGTTGGTCTATGAGTGAGAGACGATGAAGTTGTTGACTGAACTTCCAAGTTCCCTTTTTTCTATGTTGAAAAAGTGGAACTAAGCAAAAATGAAAGTCACATCAAGATTTCCTGTAAAAGCCTCATTACCTCATAGAGAAAATAGAACACACTGCACGGAAGACACAAGTTTGGGACTTTCATTTCTTTACTGTACATGATTGCTGAATTGTTCACTGTTCAAACAGCAATTGTTTTATAGTATAGTTTAACTCACTCATATGAACTGATAAGCAGTGAGTCAGTGTGCAATTATGTTTTGAATCACTCCTATCCAGAACACATTTGGCATATGTTTTTATGTCCATAGCCTACAAAATTTGATGTCATTTCCACCAGCAAATTATTTCTGTGAAATTATATTATAGCTGCTAGGTGTTTGTGATAAAATATTGTTTATCACAAAAACAAAGTTTTTTTTCCTGCTAAAAACCTATTTTTGCTTTGTCATTATGGGTTATTGTGTGTTGATTTATGAGTTTATCAATTTTAGAATAAGGCTGTAACATAACAAAATGTGGAAAAAGTCAAGGGGTCTGAATACTTTCCAAATGCACTGTATTTCCTGCTGACCATGACAAGGGGCATTGGAGAAGCCTTGCAAAGGAAGTATAGACCACAAACACAGCTTCATCAGTTTTCAGAACCATGTTTCCAGTAAGGCTGTGTGACATGCAAATTCAGTATCTTAGCAGGTGTCTGTCATACACAAAACAGAAATGACAGAAATATCAATCTGGAAGAACAAACTGGTCTCTCGCCAGATTCATAACAATAGAAGACACCAGGGTTTTCTACCACATGCTGTTATCTGTTCCCAATTTAACATGTTTACCACAGAAATCATTAAATAGCAACAATGTGAAATCAAATCTGGGCCCCACATTAGACGGACTGTCCATACAATTAAGACAACAGAATCAAATCAAAGTTTATTTGTCACGTGCGTCAAATACCACAGTGAAATGCTTTACTTACAGGCTCTAACCAATGGTGCGAGAAAAAAAAGGTATGTGTGTGTGTGTGTGTGTGTGTGTGTAGGTAGGTAAGTAAAGAAATAAAACAACAGTAAAAAGAGTAGCAAGGCTATATACAGACACCGGTTAGTCAGGCTTATTGAGGTAGTATGTACATGTAGCTATATACAGACACCGGTTAGTCAGGCTTATTGAGGTAGTATGTACATGTAGGTATCGTTAAAGTGACAATGCATATATATATGATGAACAGAGTAGCAGAAGCGTAAAAAGAGGGGTTGGAGGGTGGTGGGACACAATGCAGATAGCCCGGTTAGCCAATGTGCGGGAGCACTGGTTGGTCGGGCCAATTTAGGTAGTATGTACATGAATGTATAGTTAAAGTGACTATGCATATAAGATAAACAGAGAGTAGCAGTAGCGTAAAAAGAGGGGTTGGCGGGTGGTGGGACACAATGCAGATAGCCCGGTTAGCCAATGTGCGGGAGCACTGGTTGGTAGGGCCAATTTAGGTAGTATGTACATGAATGTATAGTTAAAGTGACTATGCATATAAGATAAACAGAGAGTAGCAGCAGCGTAAAAGAGGGGTTGGGGAGGGGGGCACACAATGCAAATAGTCCGGATAACCATTTGGTTATCTGTTCAGGAGTCTTCTGGCTTGGGGGTAAAAACTGTTGAGAAGCCTTTTTGCACAACAGAGTAGTGAAAACAATTAGCTCTTTAGATATACCTCCCCCTGCTGTCAGTTACTGCCTTGAGCATGAGTTACCATGAATATCTCAATCCCACAAAACGTTAAATACCTTATCTATCCACCATCAATATATCCATCTACCTATCTAAAGATATTACACTTTTTATCACATATTTATACATCCATTTTACAGATGTTTCTCTTTTTTGGGGCATAGCATTGGCACAGGTTTGTGTTTTAGCTGGATATTCATTTTCACAGCAAATATTGGCTGCCATCACCAATGTTTTGGGGGAAGGGGCTGTGGATCTAAAGTGAAGTGGAGATGAAGTCGGGGTCAGGGACAAAGTTATCTCTATTTAAATCAAATTGAAAAGCTACAGAACCATTTGAGTTATTTTTGTGATTACATGTCTCTATGTACAGGGAAGCCTGTGATTACATGTCTCTATGTACAGGGAAGCCTGTGATTACATGTCTCTATGTACAGGGAAGCCTGTGATTACATGTCTCTATGTACAGGGAAGCCTGTGATTACATGTCTCTATGTACAGGGAAGCCTGTGATTACATGTCTCTATGTACAGGGAAGCCTGTGATTACATGTCTCTATGTACAGGGAAGCCGGTGATTACATGTCTCTATGTACAGGGAAGCCTGTGATTACATGTCTCTATGTACAGGGAAGCCTGTGATTACGTGTCTCTATGTACAGGGAAGCCTGTGATTACATGTCTCTATGTACAGGGAAGCCTGTGATTACATGTCTCTATGTACAGGGAAGCCTGTGATTACATGTATCTATGTACAGGGAAGCCTGTGATTACATGTCTCTATGTACAGGGAAGCCTGTGATTACATGTCTCTATGTACAGGGAAGCCTGTGATTACATGTCTCTATGTACAGGGAAGCCTGTGATTACATGTATCTATGTACAGGGAAGCCTGTGATTACATGTCTCTATGTACAGGGAAGCCTGTGATTACATGTCTCTATGTACAGGGAAGCCTGTGATTACATGTCTCTATGTACAGGGAAGCCTGTGATTACATGTCTCTATGTACAGGGAAGCCTGTGATTACATGTATCTATGTACAGGGAAGCCTGTGATTACATGTCTCTATGTACAGGGAAGCCTGTGATTACATGTCTCTATGTACAGGGAAGCCTGTGATTACATGTCTCTATGTACAGGGAAGCCTGTGATTACATGTCTCTATGTACAGGGAAGCCTGTGATTACATGTCTCTATGTACAGGGAAGCCTGTGATTACATGTCTCTATGTACAGGGAAGCCTGTGATTACATGTCTCTATGTACAGGGAAGCCTGTGATTACATGTCTCTATGTACAGGGAAGCCTGTGATTACATGTATCTATGTACAGGGAAGCCTGTGATTACATGTCTCTATGTACAGGGAAGCCTGTGATTACATGTCTCTATATACAGGGAAGCCTGTGATTACATGTCTCTATGTACAGGGAAGCCTGTGATTACATGTCTCTATGTACAGGGAAGCCTGTGATTACATGTCTCTATGTACAGGGAAGCCTGTGATTACATGTATCTATGCACAGGGAAGCCTGTGATTACATGTCTCTATGTACAGGGAAGCCTGTGATTACATGTCTCTATGTACAGGGAAGCCTGTTGTAGCTGATGTATTTATGTAACTCGATTAATGTAAACAATATCTGAGGAGCAGGACACAGAAATCTGCCACGATGTCATTTAATCCATGCTACCTATAGCCTTTTCACTGAGGCTCAACTTCAAGGTATTTTTTCAGGGTTTAGCTGGCAATAACAACATATTCCCACACACCCATTGCCCTGGTATACCCTCTTCAATGGTTTCCTTGGTTACTTTACAGCCAATTTATTTCCACTACTCTGAATAGTGGGTGAAACAGCATATTGTTTCATTGTGCATGGACTGCGCCTGTAGCTCTTTAGCCTTGTGTGTCTGTGGGAAAAATAAAAACCATTAGATTTTTTTTGCCAGTATTGGTACTTTTAGCATGTTAGTGACTGATGTGGTTGACAGTGGTTTATGCATTTAATTCCCAGTGAGAATTCTAAAAGCACACTCATTTGAGTAGGGACATCTGGCCAGTGGCTACTAAAGACTACAAAAACTGGAAAGTAACAGACACACAACTGCTTTTCTCTGTAGGCTATAGCTTTCATCAGAGGAAAATAATGGGAACAGGATAGAGTATTGTTATGCTATGTACAGTACAGTGGGTTTAGCGGCTAAACAAGGCATTCAAAATAAGAAGAACCGTACCAACATGTTCAATAGGGGATCATTTATTTAAAAATATATAATTGATTTTAGATTATCCGCAAGTGGACAGTGGATAAAACGTTTAAGCAACAATGAGGGGGGAAATTACATATCCCTTTTTGCATTTTACCCATCCCTGGTGAAAAATGTGGGAAACGCGGGCGTTCCAGATGTGCGCCTTAACTACGCCCACGCGCAAGGACGTGGGCACGCAACGTCTCTGGAGGGAGAGCGGAGCAGAAGAGCGAAACATGGCGACATCGAATAATCCGCGGAAATTTAGCGAGAAAATCGCTTTGCATAATCAGAAACAGGCAGAAGAGACAGCAGCATTCGAGGAAGTAATGAAAGATTTGAGTATTACTCGAGCAGCGAGGGTAAGCGTGTCTGTTTTTAGCTATTTGCTGTGAATGCTCGCGACCTGTCAAATGCAGTAATATGTGCGGCGGCACGTAGTTTGGCCAGGGAGGTAAACAATAACAAACAGCCCCATATGCCAGCAAATATGATTTGCATGAATGGAAACCAGTCTCCTTACTATCACATTCGTGTAGTTAGTTATTCTCAAATGGAGAGGAATCCCGAGGCCAATCGTCTTCAAAAGTTGCACAGTATTATAGCTGCTCCAGTGCAAATATGGGGCGTACATGCGTGTTTGACAGCGCGCATCAAAATAGAGCTTTCTTTTTTCTGCATGCACTCTAGGCTAGGAAGAAGCGTGAGATGAACAGCAATTTCTATGCATTGAAGCATTTGGGACAGCAGTATATAGATCAATCAACAAAGACATATAGCCTAATAATCAGGTGGAAAACCCAGTCGTGAGACTGAGCAGACAAGTAGAGTAAATTTGATTGACAGCGTCATATTAAAGACGAGTCAACCCCGCACAGATTATGTTGACCGTAAAGCGCATGCCGCAGCAAAATATTGGGATCTGCATCAATGTCATGTCAGTGGTCTCAACTGTAGTTAAATTTCCCGACAAAATAGCATGGGTGTATTTTAAATAGTTTTAAATGGACTGGTATGGGAAAATAATGACAGAAGTTAGTATTTTGAATTTCGTGGTTGCACATTGAGATTCGTGGTTGCAAGTACGATTTTATGTGTAATTTAATTAGGCAAGCTTGTATCATCATGATGTGTGATTTTTTTTTTTTTTAACAAATGGTTGCAAATTTGTAATTTGAATACATTCAATAAGATTTGCAAGAAATATTTATTTTCTGGGACAAGTATGAAGAATGATGATGCCAGTGATCTTCAGGTCATAGCTCTAGAAAGAGGCCAGAGTTCCCCACTTACAATTCTAAGTTGGATGACCGTTCAAAACGTATTTTCCCAGTCTGAGCTCGTGTTTTCCCAAGTTCCCAATTGTCTTGAACTCACTGAAGTCAGATTTCTCAGTTCCGAGTTAAATTGTTTTGAGCGTGCCAGAAATTATGCTGGATTGACAGCATGGCCAATGTTGAATGTTTATCATTTGAAGCTTGGAAAAGAAATTAGCGATTTCCAACTTGTGTAATGTTTATGGCCGATGAGCACCGATACGTTTTATCTGTCATTTCTCTTCAATGAAATGCTGCTACAAAGAGTAGCAGCAGCTCTACCCTTAGATTTGGCTCTTCCGTTGCGACGTTCCCCTGAGGCCCATCTGCCAGCCTGCTGCTAGCCCCGGCCTGCTAGCTGTCTGAATTGCCGTGCCTCCAGCTCGCCTAGCTACTCACTGGACCCTATGATCACTCAGCTACACATGCCTCTCTCTAATTTCAATATGCCTTGTCTATTGCAGTTTTGGTTAGTAGTTTTTGTCTTAATTCACTGTAGAGCCTCCAGCCCTGCTCAATATTCCTTAGCTAGCCCTTATGTTCCACCCCCCACACATGCAGTGACCGCACCTGGCTTAAATGGTGCCTCTAGAGACAAAACCTCTCTCTTCGTCACTCAATGCCTAGGCTTACCTCCACTGTACTCACATCCAACCATACCCTTGTCTGTACATTGCCTTGAATCTATTATTCAGTCCAGAAACCTGCTCCTTTTACTCTCTGTTCCAAACGCATTAGACAACCAGTTCTTATAGCCTTTAGCTGTACCCTTATCCTACTCCTCCTCTGTTCCTCTGGTGATGTAGAGGTTAACCCAGGCCCTGCAGCCCCCAGCATCATTCCCATTCCCCAGGCGCTCTTATTTGTTGACTTCTGTAACTGTAAAAGCATTGGTTTCATGCATGTTAACATTAGAAGCCTCCTCCCTAAGTTTGTTTTATTCACTGCTTTAGCACACTCCGCCAACCCGGATGTCCTAGCCGTGTCTGAATCCTGGCTTAGGAAGGCCACCAAAAATCCAGAAATTTCCATCCCTAACTATAACATTTTCCGCCAGATAGAACTGCCAAAAGGAGCGGAGTTGCAAGCTACTGAAGAGAGGGCCTGCAGACTTCTGTCTTACTATCCAGGTCTGTGCCCAAACAATTCAAGCTTCTACTTTTAAAAATCCATCTTACCAGAAACAAGTCTCTCACCATTGCCGCTTGATATAGACCCTCCTCAGCCCCCAGTTATGCCCTGGACACCATATGTTAATTGATCGCCCCCCATCTATCTTCATGCTTAACATCCCGGCCGTCCTACAATCTAAGCTTAATGCCCTCAATCTCACACAAATCATCAAGGAACCTACCAGATATAACCCTAAATCTGTAACCATGGTCACCCTCTTAGATATCCTGACCAACCTGCCCTCTAAATACACCTCTGCTGTCTTCAACCAGGATCTCAGTGTTCACTGCCTCATTGTCTGCGTGCATACTGGGTCCTCTGTCAAACGACTACCCCTCATCACTGTCAAACGCTCCCTAAAACGCTTCAGCGAGCAGGCCTTTCTTACCGACCTGGCCCGGGTATCTTGGAAGGATATTGACCTCATCTCGTCAGTAGAGGATGCCTGGTTGCTCTTCAAAAGTGCTTTCCTCTCCATCTTAAATAAGCATGCCCCATTCAAAAAATGTAGAACTAAGATCACCCCAGACTTGACTGCCCTTGACCAGCACAAAAACATCCTGTGGCGTTCTGCATTAGCATCGAATAGCCCCCACGATATGCAACTTTTCAGGGAAGTCAGGATGTTTACACAGGCAGTTAGAAAAGCTAAGGCTAGCTTTTTCAAACAGATATTTGCATCCTGTAGCATTAATTCCAAAAGGTTTTGGGACACTGTAAAGTCCATGGAGAATAAGTGCACTTACTCCCAGCTGCCCACTGCACTGAGGATAGGAAACACTGTCACCACCGATAAATCTACAATAATCGATCATTTCAATAAGCATTTTTCCATGGCTGGCCAAGCTTTCCACCTGGCTACCCCTACCCTGGCCAACATCTCAGCACCCCCTGCAGTAACTTGCCCAAACCCCTCCCCCCACTTCTCCTTCACCCAAATACAGACAGCTGATGTTCTGAAAGAGCTGCAAAATCTGGACCCCTACAAATCAGCTGGGCTAGACAATCTGGACCCTCCCTTTCTAAAATTATCCGCAGAAATTGTTGCAACCCCTATTGCTAGCCAATTCAACCTCTTTCGTATCGTCTGAGATCCTCAAAGATTGGAAGGCTGCTGTGGTCATCCCCCTCTTCAAAGGGGGAGACACTCTAGACCCAAACTGTTATAGACCTATATCCATTCTGCCCTGCCTTTCTAAAATCTTCGAAAGCCAAGTTCATAAGCAGATCACCGATTACAGATCATTTCGAATCCCACCATACCTTCTCCACTATGCAATCAGGTTTCCGAGCTGGTCGTGGGTGCACCTCAGCCACGCTCAAGGTCCTAAATGATATCATAACTGCCATCGATAAAAGACATTACTGTGGAGCCGTCTTCATCGACCTGACCAAGGCTTTCAACTCTGTCAATCACCGCATTCTTATCGGCAGACTCAATAGCCTTGGCTTCTCAAATGACTGCCTCGCCTGGTTCACCAACTACTCCTCAGACAGAGTTCAGTATGTCAAATCGGAGGGCCTGTTGTCCGGACCTCTGGCAGTCTCTATGGGGGTGCCACAGGGTTCAATTCTTGGGCCGACTCTTTTCTCTGTATATATCAAAGATGTCGCTCTTGCTGCGGGTGATTCTCTGATCCACCTCTACGCAGATGACACCTTTCTGTATACACCTGGCCCTTTGGACACTGTGCTAACAAACCTCCAAATGAGTTTCGAGGCCATACAACACTTCTTCCGTGGCCTCCAACTGCTTTTAAATGCTAGTTAAACTAAGTGTATGCTCTTCAACCGATTGCTGCCCGCACCCTCCCGCCCGAATAGCGTCACTACTCTGGCCGGTTCTGACCTAGAATATGTGGACAAATACCTAGGTGTCTGGTTAGACTGTAAACTCTCCTTCCAGACTCACATTAAGCATCTCCAATCCAAAATTAAATCTAGAATTGGCTTCCTATTTCACAACAAAGCATAATTCACTCATGCCGCCAAACTTGCCCTCGTAAAACTGACCATCCTACCGATCCTTGACTTTGGCGATGTCATTTACAAAACAGCCCCCAACACTCTACTCAGCAAACTGGATGTAGTCTGTCACAGTGCCATCTGTTTCATCACCAAAGCCCCATATACTACCCACCACTGCGACCTGTATGCTCTCGTTGGCTGGCCCTCACTACATATCCGCCGCCAAACCCACTGGCTCCAGGTCATCTATAAGTCTTTGCTAGGTAAAGCCCCGCCTTATCTCAGCTCACTGGTCACCATAGCAACACCCACCCGT
The DNA here is from genome assembly GCF_057628025.1 of Oncorhynchus mykiss. Lineage (NCBI taxonomy): Eukaryota > Metazoa > Chordata > Actinopteri > Salmoniformes > Salmonidae > Oncorhynchus > Oncorhynchus mykiss. Next base: position 31,131,773 of record NC_143049.1, read on the forward strand.
AGCACGCGCTCCAGCAGGTATATTGCACTGGTCATCCCCAAAGCCAAAACTTCCTTTGGCCGCCTTTCCTTCCAGTTCTCTGCTGCCAATGACTGGAACGAATTGCAAAAATCCCTGAAGCTGGACTCATATCTCCCTCTCTAACTTTAAGCTTCAGCTGTCTGAGCATCTTACCGATCACGGTACCTATACACAGCCAATCTGTAAATAGCACATCCGACTAACTCATCCCCATATTATTACTTACCCTCTTGCTCTTTTGCACCCCTGTATCTCTACCTGCACATCATCATCTGCACATCTATCACTCCAGTATTAATGCTAAATTGTAATTATTTTTGCCTCTAGGGCCTATTTATTGCCTACCTCCCTACTTGTTCTCAACTGGCCTACCTGGTGAAATATTTTTTTTTTTGAAATGGCAGTGAAGTAGTGTCCCCATGAGTGACAGAACACTGAGCCAATCACTGGTGCAACTAGAAAACATTATACGCTACGTATTTTCCGCTGGCTCCTATGTAACAGTATAATTTTAGACCGTCCCCTCGCCCATCCCCTTGCGCGAACCAGGGACCTTCTGCACACATCAACAGTCACCCTCGAAGCATCGTTACCCATCGCTCCACAAAAGCCGCGGCCCTTGCAGAGCAAGGGGAACTACTACTTCAAGGTCTCAGAGCAAGTGACGTCACTGATTGAAACGCTATTTAGCGCCCACGCTAACTAAGCTAGCCGTTTCACATCTGTTACACTCACCCCCCTTTTGACCTTCCTCCTTTTTCCGCAGCAACCAGTAATCCGGGTCAACAGCATCAATGTAACAGTACAAATTTAAACCGTCCCTCGCCCATACCCGGGCGCGAACCAGGGACCTTCTGCACACATCAACAGTCACCCTCGAAGCATCGTTACCCATCGCTCCACAAAAGCCGCGGCTCTTGCAGAGCAAGGGGAACTACTACTTCAAGGTCTCAGAGCAAGTGACGTCACTGATTGAAACGCTATTTAGCGCCCACGCTAACTAAGCTAGCCGTTTCACATCTGTTACACCTACACCACCACAGAAAGCACTGAGCAAGGCTGAAATATCTGCATTTTGGCTTTTATTAATTCAATCATTTTTATTTTACATTGTTTGCAAACTGATGTGACACGTATTAACGCCAAAATAACATGCAAAACAGGCAACCCACCGCCCCCCAAAAATATGGTATGTTTGTTTTTTTAGCTAAAAATGTGGGGCTCAAAACAGGTGGGGCTCTGCCTGTGGGAGCATTACATTCGCCAAAAGAAAGTCAAAGTCAACATGTGCAAATTAGGGTTAGACATGCTACAGTAGAGATTTTCAAAGTATTTCTGCAGTTTTGTTTCATAGCTGCTATTTTTACAGTGCCTTGCGAAAGTATTCGGCCCCCTTGAACTTTGCGACCTTTTGCCACATTTCAGGCTTCAAACATAAAGATATAAAACTGTATTTTTTTGTGAAGAATCAACAACAAGTGGGACACAATCATGAAGTGGAACGACATTTATTGGATATTTCAAACTTTTTTAACAAATCAAAACCTGAAAAATTGGGCGTGCAAAATTAATCAGCCCCTTTACTTTCAGTGCAGCAAACTCTCTCCAGAAGTTCAGTGAGGATCTCTGAATGATCCAATGTTGACCTAAATGACTAATGATGATAAATACAATCCACCTGTGTGTAATCAAGTCTCCGTATAAATGCACCTGCACTGTGATAGTCTCAGAGGTCCGTTAAAAGTGCAGAGAGCATCATGAAGAACAAGGAACACACCAGGCAGGTCCGAGATACTGTTGTGAAGAAGTTTAAAGCCGGATTTGGATACAAAAAGATTTCCCAAGCTTTAAACATCCCAAGGAGCACTGTGCAAGCGATAATATTGAAATGGAAGGAGTATCAGACCACTGCAAATCTACCAAGACCTGGCCGTCCCTCTAAACTTTCAGCTCATACAAGGAGAAGACTGATCAGAGATGCAGCCAAGAGGCCCATGATCACTCTGGATGAACTGCAGAGATCTACAGCTGAGGTGGGAGACTCTGTCCATAGGACAACAATCAGTCGTATATTGCACAAAGCTGGCCTTTATGGAAGAGTGGCAAGAAGAAAGCCATTTCTTAAAGATATCCATAAAAAGTGTTGTTTAAAGTTTGCCACAAGCCACCTGGAAAACACACCAAACATGTGGAAGAAGGTGCTTTGGTCAGATGAAACCAAAATTGAACTTTTTGGCAACAATGCAAAACGTTATGTTTGGCGTAAAAGCAACACAGCTGAACACACCATCCCCACTGTCAAACGTGGTGGCAGCATCATGGTTTGGGCCTGCTTTTCTTCAGCATGGACAGGGAAGATGGTTAAAATTGATGGGAAGATGGATGGAGCCAAATACAGGACCATTCTGGAAGAAAACCTGATGGAGTCTGCAAAAGACCTGAGACTGGGACGGAGATTTGTCTTCCAACAAGACAATGATCCAAAACATAAAGCAAAATCTACAATGGAATGGTTCAAAAATAAACATATCCAGGTGTTAGAATGGCCAAGTCAAAGTCCAGACCTGAATCCAATTGAGAATCTGTGGAAAGAACTGAAAACTGCTGTTCACAAATGCTCTCCATCCAACCTCACTGAGCTCGAGCTGTTTTGCAAGAAGAAATGGGGAAAAATGTCAGTCTCTCGATGTGCAAAACTGATAGAGACATACCCCAAGCGACTTACAGCTGTAATCACAGCAAAAGGTGGCGCTACAAAGTATTAACTTAAGGGGGCTGAACAGGCCAACATACGCCCAATTTTTCAGTTTTTGATTTGTTAAAAAAGTTTGAAATATCCAATAAATGTCGTTCCACTTCATGATTGTGTCCCACTTGTTGTTGATTCTTCACAAAAAAATAGTTTTATATCTTTATGTTTGAAGCCTGAAATGTGGCAAAAGGTCGCAAAGTTCAAGGGGGCCGAATACTTTCGCAAGGCACTGTATATATTTGTATTTTTGGACCCCATTTTCTCTCCAATTTCGTCCTATTGTTAGTTACAGTCTTGTTCCATCGCTGCAACTCCCATACAGACTCGGGAGAGGCGAAGTTTGAGAGCCATGCGTCCTCCGAAACATGACCCCGCCAAGCCGCGCTGTTTCTTGACTCACTGCTCGCTTAACCCGGAAGCTAGACGCACCAACGTGTCAGAGGAAAAACTGTACCGCATGTCGACATGAGTCAGCGTGCATGTGCCCTGCCCACCACAAGGAGTTGCTAGAGCGCGATGGGAGAAGGATATCCCGGACGGCCAAACCCTCCCCTAACCTGGACGACGCTGGGCCAATTGTACGCTGCCTTATGGGTCTCCCAATCGCGGCCGGCTGCGACACATCCTGGGATCGAACCCGTGTCTGTAGTGGCGCCTTAGAGCGCTATATCACTAGGGAGGCCGGTCATAGCTGCTATTTGAAAAAAGAAATAGGAATCCTATATCCCACCTCTTGCAGAAACACTGCCTGGCATGGGAGCTGTGCGCAATGAGTGAAGTGCTGATCGATTCATTTTTGGAGGCACTGTACACAGGCATAAAAGCTGGTCTAATTTACTCGATGGTCAACAAAGTGAGACATTGTCCTGTGTTTTTTGGCTGTTTACATTGTTTTGTTCACAAGTTTGGTTGTTTTTCAACTTGAGTCTGCTGCTTCAACTAATAGCAAAGAGATGTCCTTGTCGTATCCCAAATATGACACGTGAAAGGACTCAAGTGGCCCAAATACTATGTTAACCTCCCACCCTTAAAGGGGCAGCTGAACATTTTCTCTGATATTTTGATTATTACAAAAAATTACAAAAAATGAAAAGAAATTTAGCGTTATACCACATTACTTCTTACTAATACATTTATTTTTTTAGAAACAGTACAAAGCATGTAATCCGTTTGTTTTTTGACTTAATTATGCAAAAATATTTTGTCTAGTACAAAATCTGAGTGGCGGGGCCTCCCGAGTGGCGCAGCGGTCTAAGGCGTTACTACAACAATCCCATAAGTATAGAAGGTAGTGTGATGTTACAGCTATCTTTAGACATACAGTGTCAGGATGGATGGGCAGGAGATCACCGGAGCTGAGTACCGGCACCTAACATGTTCTACTGCTTGAGCTCCTGTTCCTTTTTTTTTTATAGAATATTAGCTCAAAAGTATAGTGGAGCTCCTGTACCTAAATATAAACAGTACCGGCACCTATTTCAGCTCAAGTCAAGCACTGCAGGTATTGTGGCAAAGATGTGTCCGTAGCAGATTGCTAAAACGTTAGCCAGCTTAATATTAATGCAGGTAGGCTACTCTGTTTTTGTCAGGCAAAACCAGAGAAAATTAAACAAGCGCTTTCTGGTCACTGATGTGGATATGTGCACCCGCCTTTGCGTGCTAATGCTGATGATTGGTCAACAGTCAAGACGGGAAACGTTCTGTTTCTGAAGCACCGATTAGATGTTTTTAAAATAAGAATTTTGTGCAATGCCCTAGACCTACGTTAGTATCCACATTTTATAACCAAATCTACAAATCTAAAATACAAATGGTAGCCTAGTGTATACTGTACTGTAGCCTATTCAAATATGTATCAAAATAATTATAGGCCAACTCGCAACCACCCCAAAACCTTCACTGCTCTAGTTCTCAACCTGTGTTGATTGACAGTTTGCTGGTCCAATCAGAGGGTTGAGTGTGTGTTTCACTAGCCAGTCTGTTTTGTTTGCAAGTGCGATACTGTCTCTGGGTGCCAGGAGAGTAATCCACAGAGACTCCGTGCCACAAAATGATTGACAAAACGTTACAAAATCTGGCCAGATAATTTCAAGTCAGTGGAGTCTTGAGGCGTCAAGTCTCAAGTTATTTTATTTTCTATCAAGTCGAGTCTCAAATCATCAGATTTGTGACTTCAGTCAGACTCCAGTCCATGTCATGTGACTAGAGTCCACATCTGATTATTACAAGTCCATTTACCACTATGAATATTCTGATGTGAATCAAAAATATGCATTCTCAGAGTTCTGTCACATTACCAAGTGATTCGTACATTTGTAGATAGACATTCACAAGTCAAATGGTTTGAGCAGACCTGGAGGACCTTTTTTACTCCTGGCCAATCAGCTAAAACCACAGCCGCTTATTGCTCCAACCATTGGCTGGATTGTTCCATCAGTCAAATCTCAGGAATTAGCTTGAAGAGGAAAAGAGAAGTCATTTCTACAAAGTAACAACGTTACTTAATCCTCGGCCTGAAGTACTAGAATAAAATCTACTTGAAGGTAATAATCTATTTCATATGTGTACATCGATTGATTTTTTTTTTGTGAAAAGGTGTGTTTAACGTGAAATATAATGGTACATGTCAGACAATTGACAGCAGCTAACGTTAGCTAGCTAGCTAAATTTAAACTTGTTCTTGGAGGTTATTCACAAGGTTAGACAGAGAATAACATTTGTGGATATATTTATATAATGCAGAATTGTAAGCTTGTAACTTGAAGTTCATTCAATAATACAGACGTGGGTGATTTCTGTCCCAGCGGACTGAACTGCTTGCAAGTTTTTGTAAAATTTAGATCAGTTAGTTGAATGAGGTGTTGGTGAAGTGCTGGAACAAAAACCTATACACTCCAATGTAAATTTTTTAAATTTTATTTGGTTAATCTATGCAGGTTTCTCGTCTGATTTCCAGGAGCCTGGTGGAGATACAGTAGATACAACCATACTCCGAGTCCTGCAGGCCATTTCCCTGCATCCAGGTTGAGACCTACCAGCAGGAACATGGAGCACTCCATGTCAGTAAGTAATACATTTTTTTTTAAATATACAGTTCCTATGGAAAGTATTCAGACCTTGACTTTCCACATTTTGTTACATTACAGCCTCAGTAATACACACACACAGTACCCCATAATCACAAAGCGAAAACAGGTTTAGACATTTTAGCAAGCGCATTAATAAAAAAGATACCTTATTTCTCAATTCTGTATACTTCTGGCCCTTCTTTGGACACTGTGTTAACTAACCTCCAGGTGAGCTTCAATGCCATTACAACTCTCCTTCTGTGGCCTCCAACTGCTCTTAAATGCAAGTAAAACTAAACACATGCTCTTCAACCGATCACTACCAGCACCTATATTTCACTGGTCACCCCCAAAGCCAATTCCTCCTTTGGCCGCCTTTCCTTACAGTTCTCTGCTGCCAATGACTGGAACGAATTGCAAAAATCACTGAAGCTGGAGACTCATATCTCCCTCACAAACTTTAAGCACCAGCTGTCAGAGCAGCTCACAGATCAATGCACCTGTACATAGCCCATCTGTAAATAGCCCATCCAACTACCTCATCCCCATACTGTTTTTCTTTTGCTCCTTTGCATCCCAGTATCTCTACTTGCACATTCATCTTCTGCACATCCATCACTCCAGTGTTTTAATTGCTAAATTGTAATTATTTCGCCACTATGGCCTATTTATTGCCTGACCTCCCTTGTCCTACCTCATTTGCACACATTGTATATAGACTTTTTTCTATTGTGTTATTGACTGTGTTTTGTTTATTCCATGTGTAACTCCGTGTTGTGGTTTGTGTCGCACTGCTTTGCTTTATCTTGGCCAGGTCGCAGTTAAATAAAGGTGAAATGAAAAAATTTACATTAGTATTCAGACCCTTTGCTATGAGACATAAAATCGAGGTCAGGTGCATCCTGTTTCCATCTACAACTTGATTGCAGTCCACCTGTGGTAAATTCAATTCATTGGACATGATTTAGAAAGGCACACGCCTGTCTATATAAGGTCCCACTGTTGACATTGCATGTCAGAGCAAAAACAAGGCCATGAGGTTGAAATAATTTTCCGTAGAGCTCCGAGACAGAATTGTGTCGAGGCACAGATCTTGGGAAGGGTACCAAATAAATGTATGCAGGATTGAAGGTCCCCAAGAACACAGTGGCCTCCATCATTCTTAAATGGAAGAAGTTTGGAACCACCAAGACTCTTCCTAGAGTTGGCCTCCCGGCCAAACTGAGCGATCGGGGGAGAATGGCCTTGGTCAGGGAGGTGACCAAGAACCCGATGGTCACTTTGACAGAGCTCTAGAGATCCTCTGTGGAGATGGGAGAACCTTCCAGAAGGACAACCATCTCTGCAGCACTCCACCAATCAGGCCTTTATGGTGGAGTGGCTATACAGAAGCCACTCCTGAGTTTGCCAAAAGGCAAAATACTCTCAGACCATGAGAAACAAGATTCTCTGGTCTGATGAAACCAAGATTGAATCTTTGGCCTGAATGCAAAGTGTCACGTCTGGAAGAAACCTGGCACCATCCCTATGGTGAAGCATGGTGGTGGCAGCATCCATGCTGTGGGGATATTTTTCAGCGGCAGGGACTGGGAGAGTCAGACTAGTCAGGATAGAGGGAAAGATGAACGGAGCAAAGTACAGCGATATCCTTGATGAAAACCTGCTTCAGACTGATCAGGACCTCCGACTGGGGTGAAGGTTCACCTTCCAACAGGACAACGACCCTAAGCACACTGCCAAGACAACGCAGGAGTGGCTTCGGGACAAATCTCTGAATGTTCGAGTGTCCCAGCCAAAGCCCAGACTTGGACCCGATCTAACATCTCTGGAGAGACCTGAAAATAGCTGTACAGCAACGCTCCCCATCCATCCTGACAGAGCTTGAGAGGATGTGCAGAGAAGAAAGGGAGAAACTCCCCAAATACAGGTGTGCCAGGCTTGTAGCGTCATATCCAAGAAACTCAAGTCTATAATTGCTGCCAAAGGTGCTTCAACAAACTACTGAGTAAAGGGTCTGAATACTTTGGTAAGTGTTACTTCAGTTTTTGTGTGTAAATAGCAAAAATGGGGTATTGTGTGTGTATATTGATGGTTTAAAAAAATAATAATTTAGAATAAGGTTGTAACCTAACAATGTGGAAAAAACTCAAAGGGTCTGAATATTTTCAGAAGGCATTGTATATAATACTCTACTCATGAGGAGTCTAGAAGCCCTATGCACCATAAACCTGTCTACTTCTGGAGTAACTCCATGTCAAAGAGACTCCGAGGGTTTGGCAGGAGGCCTTGGACTAATGGGGGAGTCAAGGGTGAGGGCTTAGGGGCAGGATTCGTACGGTCATGAAAATGCTGGAAAAGTTATGGAATTTTGAAATGGTGTTTTCCAGGCCTAGAAAAGCAATGGAAATTACCATAATAATACGTTAATATAATTTATTTAGAGGCGAAAGAAACGCACACCTATTTAGGCGAGGTGCTGGCTAGCGCAGTGGAACACTTAAAAAAATAATAAAGAGTGCCACACACTCGGAGCTCAGATGCAAAAATATTTGTCCCAAAAGTTTGAAAGACAAGCTTGTCTTCTTCACCCTGATGAAGACCGCTTGTCTGTCGAAACGTTGGACATAAATATTTTTTGCATCTGAGCTCCTAGTGTGTGGCACTCCTTTAATTTTTTAAAATATAATTTATTTAGGCACATTCTTTAAATATTTTATCAGTCCAATAAAAATAAACTTATCAGTATCACCTGCATTTGTGCGAGATGAGTGGGTTGTTGCTCAAGGAGAGAGAGACTGTCAGACACTGCAGCAGCAGGTAGGCCTAGCCCAGGCCTGGGCAATTATTTTCCATGGAGGGACACATTAGAATATATTTTTTCCATCGTGGGCCAGAATCATATTACAGGATTATACATTGTGTATGACTGTGTTGACATCTACTGTAACTCACATCCAGATATGCTACTTATTTAACTTTTTTTAACATGCACAGAAATAAACCACATCCATTTTCTCCTTTTGGTAGGTATTTTCATTATTAAACATGCAATGAACTACATGGAGGGAAAAGTACATTCAGCACCACGAACAGAACTCTTTTTAACGGGTATGCACAAAAACACAAGAGAGCTCAACATTACATTTAAACTACTCAATCAGTGTGAGGAGTTAAGTCTCTGAGTGTTGACTAGAGCAGTGAAGTCGATTTATAGTTTCTGATGTCGCTATGCACAGGATTGCTTACGAGGTGAGAGTCGGTAAGAGATGATCTGACTTGTTATATTTCATCACTGAAAATATCTGTTCACATACATAGGTTGACCCAAACAGTACAAACATCTTCTGAGCATGCATGCATCTTTGGAAAGTTTTGTTCAAGAGATGCATAGAACCTCATCGGTGACATTGTTTTGAATAGTTTTCCAATCACTGCACCAGACTGAAGATCGATAAGCTCAAGTTGCAGGTCAGTGGGAGCGTTATCCACATTGAAGGTGAAAGGAGAGGAAACCAACAGAATGTCATTTTCCAACACTTTGAAATCCTCAAAACGACGAGAGAACTCACTGTTCAAAGCACGCAGCAGCGATTGTATACTTATCCCGCTGGTCATCTAATAGGGAACATACTAGTAGTGTCAGAAGGTGGGTGAGATTGTTGGCTTCTAGCTGGCGGGTCAGGAGGAGTAATTTTCCCTGTATATCTGATGTGCAAAAAAGGCCCTTCCCTTCTAGTTTGGAATTCAGTTCATTCATGAGGGCCATGATGTCCACTGTGAAGGCAAAAACAGCCAACCACTATCTTGCAGTTGAGGGAAATACACATTTTCCTTTCATTTGCAAAAACTCTGCAATCTCCAACTTCAGGTCCCACACCCTTTTTAAGCACATTCCCCAATCTCAGCCATCTCACCTTTGTGTGGTAGGGGAGATCTGCATGACAAGACTCTCTTCCAACAGTTAGACAAACTGCCTGTGGTTTAAAGATTTTGCTCTTATGAAGTTTACCACTATCCACAACATGGCTAAGTGACTATCCACAACATGGCTAATTTTCAGAACACATTTACAGAGCACCTCCTGATGAATAATGCAATGCAGGAAAATACTTTTCTGATCTGGGTTCTCAGCTCAGCTACTTGATCTTGTATCCTTTACAAAAGGCCAATGTTTTTTCCTGTCAAGTTTGGGCACACATCAGTGGTCACACTGGATAACTTTTCAAAACTCAGTCCCAGCTTTGCCACACACTTATTAACAGACTCCAACACATTTTTCCCTGTGGTTGTGCTCTTCATTGAAGCAAACTCCTCTGTAATTTCAAAGTATGGGGTTATGCCTCGTAAGAATATCAACAACACGCCGTGTCACTGTTCGTTTTGACAGGTAAACATTTTTAAACAGCTCTTTCTTGTCGGGGAAAAGTTGCTGCAGAGTCAATATTTTTTTTTTTAATGAATTCGCCCTCAGCGAATTACTTACTATATTTAGCAATTTCGTGGGACAGTACATAGCTAGCTCTCGCAATTTCGTTGTTTGCTGAATGCAATTTTGTGAAAAGTCCTTGCTGCTTTTGTAACTGAGAAAGCAACTCTTTCGATGCAGTTCTACTAAGAAAATATATTCCTATATTTCTCTGCATGCTTTGTCTGGAAGTGTCGGGACAAGTTGTAGTCTTTAAGACAGCGATGCTCTCTTTGCACACTAAGCACACAGCTTTCCCTGATTCTTCAATAAAGAAATATTTCGATGTCCTCTCTTGCTTTAACACCCCACATAGGTCTACTTTCCTTTTCTTTGAAAAACTCATTTTTGCGCAATTTCTAGCGAGTGACTCGAATCTTGTGAATTACATTTTATTTTTAAAAAATTTGATGTATCTGATTGTGGCTTCAACTTGTTTTGTAGATCCTTCCAGTTGATTTGGGCATCCAATGTATGGGACATTGCAACTCGCTAGTCAGCCTGCAAAGTAACCACTACATTAATAAACGCTAATAGCTAAACTAGAAAAGGTACATTTCCTGAATAAAACGTGTAGGCTTGTTCAGCTGAATAAAAATATTTGTATCCTACCAAAGCTATTTAATCTGATATATTTACTGAGTGAATTATTTCAAAAGGCATAAAACATACTTGGTTAAATGTTGCAATGTTATACAGGACCAGTCAAAAGTTTGGACACCTACTCATTCCCAGGTTTTTCTTTATTTTGACAATTTTCTACATTGTAGAATAATAGTGAAGACAAACTATGAAATAACACATATGGAATCATGTAGTAACCAAAAGTGTTAAACAAATCAAAATATATTTGAGATTCTTTAAATTATCCACCCTTTGCCTTGGTGACAGCTTTGCACACTCTAGGCATGCTCTCAACCAGCTTCATGAGGTAGTGAGTGACCTGTAATGCATTTCAATTAACAGGTGTGCCTTGATAAAGTTAATTTGTGGAATTTCTTTCCTTAATGTGTTTGAGCCAGTCAGTTGTGTTGTGACAAGGTAGGGTTGGTATACAGAAGATAGCCCTATTTGGTAAAAAACAAGTCCATTCAAAGGCAAGAACAGCTCAAATAATCAAACAGAAATGACAGTCCATCATTACTTTAAGACATGACATTGTCAATGCTGAAATGTAAGAACTTTGACAATTTTTTGAAGTGCAGTCACAAAAACCATCAAGCGCTATGATGAAACTGGCTCTCATGAGGACCGCCACAGGAAAGGAAGACCCAGAGTTACCTCTGCTGGAGAGGATAAGTTCATTAGATTTACCAGCCTCAGAAATTGAAGCATAAATAAATGCTTCAGAGTTCAAGTAACAGACACATCTCAACATCAACTGTTCAGAGGAGACTGCGTGAATCAGGCCTTCATGGTCAAATTGTTGCAAAGAAACCACTACTAAAGGACACCAATAAAGACCTACTTCCAAGAAACCGGAGAAATGGACATTAGACCGGTGGAAATCTGTCCTTTTGTCTGATGAGTACAAATTAGATTTTTGGTTTCAACCGCCATGTCTTTGTGAGACAGAGTAGGTGAACTTTGTGAGCTCTGCATGTGTGGTTCCCAATGTGAAGCATGGAAGAAGTGTGATGGTGCTTTGCTGGTGAGACTGATTTATTTAGAATTCAAGGCACACTTAACCAGCATGGCTACCACAGCCTTCTGCAGCAATACGCCATCACGTCTGGTTTTCACTTAGGGAGACTATCATTTGTTTCTCAACAGGACAATGACTCAACACACCTCCAGGCTGTGTAAGGGCTAATTGACCAGGACGGAGAGTGATGGAGTGCTGCATCAGAGGACCTGGCCTCCACAATCACCTGACCTCAACCCAATTGAGATGATTTGGGATGAGTTGGACTGCAGAGTGAAGGAAAAGCAGACAAGTGCTCAGCATATGTGGGAACTCCTTCAAGACTGCTGGAAAAACATTCCAGGTGAAGCTGGTTGAGAGAACGCCAAGAGTGTGCAAAGCTGTCAAAGGCAGCTTCATTAAATAGTACCCACAAAACACCAATCTCAAAGTCAACAGTGAAGAGGCAACTCTGGGATGCTGGCCTTCTAAGCAGATTTGCAAAGAAAAAGCCATATCTCAGACTGGCCAATAAAAATAAAATATTAAGATGGGCAAAAGAACAGACACTGGACAGAGATGACCAGCATCCCGGAGTCACGTCTTCACTGTTGACGTTGAGACTGGTGGGTACTATTTAATGAAGCTGCCAGTTGAGAACTTGTGAGGCGTCTGTTTCTCAAACTAGACACTAATGTACTTGTCTTCTTGCTCAGTTGTGCACCGGGGCCTCCCACTCTTTCTATTCTGGTTAGAGACAGTTTGCACTGTTCTGTGAAGGGAGTAGTACACAGCATTGTATGAGATCTTCAGTTTCTTGGCAATTTCTCACATGGTTTAGCCTTCATTTCTCAGATCAAGAATAGACTGACGAGTTTCAGAAGAAAGGTCTTTGTTCCTGGCCATTTTGAGCCTGTAATCGAACCCACAAATGCTGATGCTCCAGATACTCAACTAGTCTAAAGAAGGCTAGTTTTATTGCTTCTTCAATCAGGACAACAGTTTTCAGCTGTGCTAACATAATTGCAAAAGTGTTTTCTAATGATCAATTAGCCTGAAATTCATGAAATTCTACCTAAAATGTGTATAAACCCTGTAGGGGGAGTGAGAGTGAAGTTATAGACATGATACCACTTCAACCACAGAGTAAGGCTGCCTTCAAAACAAAATGCATTAAACGCATGTCCAACACAGCTGTTTGGTCAGGAAAAATGCTGTTATGTTTTTAATTAGTTGAAGGATAGTCTTTGCTACTTTTCTGACGGACAACACAAGCCTCTCCCCGAACACACTCCTTCATTGGAAAACCATTGAGTTGCTGTGTTTCATGCATCCATTTGTCTGATTGGAAGGCACCCTTTATATTCCTCAATATTTAACAATGTAAATGTTAACGCTCTTGCTCTCTCATTCAATTGCATTCTGTTCCTCTATCCATTTCTCTACAGGTGCTACAGAGAGAATATTCCAAGGACCACCAAAGCCTTCTGGCCAACAACCTGCAATCTCTCCAGAGTAGAGAAGTAAGCTCTGCTGGTGGTAATATACTATACGCACTATGTAAACCTCCTTCACTATGGCTGTCTGTGTGATGACATATAGCATATTATCCATGGTCACTGGTTGGAATGACTGTACTCACTCCAATTCATACTCTCTCCTCCCTCTAAAAGTATCCCAGACAAACTAACGTGTCCTTCCCCCTATCCCTAGGTGAGTCTGCTGGGCCTTGGAACTCTAGAGCAGCATGTGTAAAAACCTGCCACCCTGTTGTCAGCCATCAGCAGACAGTTAGTTCCCTGAGGAAGGATGCAACTGTGAAGGCTTTTCAATTGCCAAATGTAGGGGGGAGGGGGTTGATCCCCAAACGCAATAAAGTTTTGTAGTTTTGTCTACTCATGTTCTTTAAAAAAACAAAAACTGTTTAATCCATATAATTGTATTTGTAAAATGTTGCGATATGCCTGGCTGGGCCTCTCTTGCTTGCAGCGCACGCTGCCCAAATTGCGGGCCCTTCCGACTGTAGGCTATTTAAAAAAAGTAACAATTTTTTTTAAAGAAGCAATTGATCCTCTGTGGTTAAATCATCCTTTCTTGTGTAGAAGCCTATTTTTAATGATTATGTATTTCTGTATAGACAGGAGTAAACTAATTAGGCTATATAATTCAATTTACTTCAGGGAAAGCTTAGCTTCCCCTAGCAATATGGACATGCACCCTGTTCCTTTTTAATGTGGCATGAACACAACCAGTCATGATGTTTTCATCTGATTGTCAAACAAAGGTGCTCCTGTAAGCTATCCGTACACATTTGTCCACTCACAAAATCATTTCAGCATCCAAACCCCAACGGTGCACTATGCATCTGAAATCTGATGACTGGAAAGAGACATCTGTTACAAAACACCTACATGTATTGTAATGACATTCTGCCATTGTCATTAGGCTTACACTTGTAACCTGAATTGATGCATCCACTGTTGTCCACACGTGCCTCTGTCTCAGCCACTCATCTCTACCTTGACAAAATGTAAGTGTTCTCCTCAAACCACAATGCAATTTGGCTCATAAACCACCCGGTTTCCAGTCAATTCGCAAATGTTAGGGCATGTTGTATTAATTGTGATAGGCTCATGTTTTACCGGTACGGCGTACCCACACAATCTTTGCGTACTGGACCATGCCACCTTACTTTCACCCCCTGTGTATATAAGACATCACAGGTGTGCCTACTACATACCTAGCCCAGACAAGCCTGAAGAATAGGACAAATAGACAAGTGAATGTCAGTTCTTTCAGTCGACTGGGTTTGACATTTCACTACTGGACACACCCTTTTTTGCGGTCATAGTTTGGCCAATAAGAGCTTTGTGGATGTATGCCCCACATGTCTATATAACACCCTGCACCGCTCTGGTTTCCTCATTCTTAGCCTCTTCACAAGTCTATTGGGTTACTTGCCTGTTAAGCAGCTTTCTTCAGAAAACTAGCTCTCAATTTAACTGTTTCTTTTAGTGGGGATTAACACCCCAGCACAAAGCATTCAGTGGCTAATTTTCAGGAATTCTGCAGCTTGTAAGAAGTGCCTTTTTTTTGTCGGCTAGCTACAGTACACCTGTTGCCTGGCCTACACACAATTGGCATTGTTACCTAGCTAGATCCACTGCTTTCACATCCCGCTAATAGCAGTTTCTCACAAATTGTAGCTTCTTCTACCAGGGATCTCTAGCTCTCCGTCGGTTCCCACCGCTCGGAGTTAGCTAGCTAAACTTTAAGTGTCTTGGCTAGTTGGTGGGCTAACTGGTGTTTTAGCTAGCAACCTCTGGGCTAAACCGCCATTCGATTTGTTTGGCTAGCATGAGCGGTGTTGTTTCTTCAGTGTGTTACCCAGTATTGAAGCACCACCCCTTTCACATTCCCCTGTGAAAGATAACCCACCCATTTGTTCTACCTCGAGTTACTTAGTGCCAACACTTGGCGCTACAGAGGGTAGTGCGAACGGCCCAGTACATCACTGAGGCCAAGCATCCTGCCATCCAGGACCTATATAATAGTCAGAGGAAAACCCATAAAATTGTCAGACTCCAGTCACCCACCCAAGTTATAGACTTTTCTCTTCCACCGCACGGCAAGCAGTACCAGAGTGCCAAGTCTAGGACTAAAATGCTTCTACTCCAAGCCATAAGACTGCTGAACAGTTCATAAAATTGTCACTGGACAATCTACATCGATTTCCCCCCCCCCCCCCCTTTGTACATTGCTGCTACTCACTGTTTGTTTGTTACCTATGCATAGTCACTTCGCTCCCACCTACATGTACAGATTACCTCAACCTGTACCCCCACACACTGCCTCGGTAGCCCCTGTATATAGCCTTATGTTATTCTTATTGTCTTACTTTTTATTTTAGTCTACTTGGTAAATATTTTCTTATTGATCTGCACTGTTGGTTAAGGGCTTGTAAGTAAGCATTTCAAGGTAAAGTCCACACTTGTTGTATTCGGTGCATGTGACAAAGTTTGATTTGATCTCTCACGCAATGGCTCGGCTAGCTGGCTATCATCACTCAGGTGCAGTTCTTGTGTCTGTAGCAGTTTTCATGAATGAGTGGATACATAATACATGTTAAATGACTATGAGACAGAGATAAGGAGACTCTTGCTGTGATGTAAGGTACAACTGAAGGCCCCAATATTCAGTCAGGCAGCTGGAAGCAGATGTTTCACCATCCAGGCCCATGTCACAGCATGCAGAGGTCTGATGGGGAGATGACAAATACATTATCTACCTTGCTAACACATCAAAGCCGTGTTAGCATTTACTGCACATGTTGCTAAACAATCCAACCATTTTGTAAGTGTCAATGATATGAATGGGCAATTCACATACAATATCCACTTCATAAGCATTGACTGTAATACCTCTAGGGTCCTTTGGTTGTCTTGCAGTTTTCTGCTTTCTAGGGATCTTACTCCCTCCACCTGAAATGCAATAACAAAAACATGAATAACAATAATCCTAGTCAGTCAGTTTGGCAAAATGTGCTAATTAAAAACACTCAAGTAAATGTGTACAAGCCTATACAGCCAAATTATACAAAAACAATAGCCGGTTTACAGAAGGGGCATATCTTTCAGTCCCCAATTAATCAACAGGCAGTGTAACATAGTAGTTTGACAGTGTTCAAAAGTCAGTAACAAGTCTAAAATATAGCTAGCAAATATCGTTTTTATTTTCTAGAAACCTAACATTTAGGTAGTGACGATTGTGGGAGTTTTTCCCCCAGCAGTTCTAATTTGGCTAACGTAGTTTATGGCAAACTTTATCAGATGGTTAACTAGCAAATATATTTGTTTTCCCCTCGCATCTAAAGCTGCCTGCTAAAGCTACCGTTAGCCAGTTGATAGTAAAACTAGGATGAACGTCAGAAGCCAGCTTGCTAAAGTTAATTTAGCTGCTGTCAATGGAGTTCGTCTGAAACATCAACTGCCTCCACGTAGAACATCAACTGCCTCCACATAGAACATCAACTGCCTCCACGTAGAACATCAACTGCCTCCACGTAGAACATCAACTGCCTCCACGTAGAACATCAACTGCCTCCACCTAGAACATCAACTGCCTCCACATAGAACATCAACTGCCTCCACGTAGAACATCAATTGCCTCCACGTAGAACATCAACTGCCTCCACTTAGAACATCAACTGCCTCCACATAGAACATCAACTGCCTCCACGTAGAACATCAACTGCCTCCACGTAGAATATCAACTGCCTCCACGTAGAACATCAACTGCCTCCACGTAGAACATCAACTGCCTCCACATAGAACATCAACTGCCTCCACATAGAACATCCTATCTCTCTGTAACTGTAACATGAATGGTTCCTTAAGGAGAATATGTTCCTCTTCATCCAGGCCATTATACAACTGTAGTTCTTTAAGGGTTGTAATGCGGTCTTCCCCGTCCATCCCAATTACACTAGGGAGGTAAACGGTGCCTTTAAATGTTTGGAGTTCACACCACCTTGCTGCCTCTAGGGTGTCCCTTTTTCTTGAAGAAAAGGGAAGAATAAATATTAAGAGTAGTGCCTCATTGGGTCATCAAGTCAAATTACACCCCACTTTCACAATATCACCATGCAAACAAAAGCCACAATTATTAAAGGGGTTTTCAGTGATATCTATAACTACTCAACAAGTCATCACAACTATTATATTTTGCCATGCATCAAGCCTTCAGCATTACACACAGAGTACATACCCAGTTCACAGCTCTCAGTTCGCTGTGCATTTTGTTTTCAGTATCGTCTAGAAAGAAGACATATTGTGGTCATTAAGTAATGTAGGGAACCTCTAAGGATGTGTGTACAAGAATGAGCTGGATGCTGATGTGCGGTCTTCTTCATCATCCTGAAATATATTGGAGAGGAGCGGGGTAAATACTATACCACTCGTCATATGAGAAAGGGGGGTTTAAAGACTATTTTCACCTCCTTTTTCAATCATTCAACCTCTCTTCTTCAGACCTTAGTAAGTGAATGACGCATTCAATATGAAAATATATTCAGGTCAGTCTGTCTACAGTGAAACAAGTGATTTTAAGGATGCAAATGAAAGGTTTTTATAATGTTCAATACTGGCGGCATGGGAAAGTTCTGCAGGAGAACTAGGCACCACCATCGCTTCATTTGCTGCATGTTTTCCTTTGAAAAAGAAAATCGGCCAATCGGATGGGGGTCCCAACTACAACAATAATGATAATAGTTAATACTTTTTTTGAACACAGTTGGAACTGAATTAGTATTTTTCACAACATGTATGAATTTTGCTGGACCAGAAAATGTATTTTCGACTGCAAACACCGTTTCGCACATCAATGTACTCACATGCCAAAAATCTTTCATTGGACACTGTTTCAAAGCAATGTGTATGCTTTCTTCATAAATGTGTTTACGTTTTTCTTATTTAACTTCAGTTTGCAGTGTGGACAAGTTACAATGACTTTTCTTGACTTGCCGTGTATGTTGGAACCTGGTGATTTCATTATTGTATATACTATGGGTAGGCTGTGTAGGCTCGCTCGCACATTTAGAGCCAGCCAAACACATCAAGGCATACATTGAAGAAACACAGAAACTCAACAATCAAATCGATTACATAACTGTACATATAAACCTAGGCTTATTGCTCAAGTAGTCAAATTTGTCCAAATAACATTCCCTCATTGTGAGCAATTAGCTAGCTCACGTGCAAATTAACAGTATGCTAACATCGGTGCAGTAGTTGGTCATATAAACACATACCACTGCACTGGTATAACATTAATATTACAAAGTACATTATGCATAATGACAGTCTCACTCACTTCCATGGTTTATATTTTTATTCATGTAGGTTAGGTTCGATTAAGTTTCTCTTTAGTTGATGTTAATACCGTCCACGTTTACCTCAACTTGGATGACCTTGAAGGAGCCGGGAAGGGTTCGGTTAAACGCGTTTGACTCCGCCCACATTGATCCCTGCCCCGAACTGCACACTGCAGTCAGGGGCTTCTCTAATGGAATGGTGTAGTATTGGCTATGGGCTGGGTCGACTCAGGCTGGGCCTGCCCACCACACATTTTCATTGGTTGAGACCCATTTGCATTCCACCACGTAGCCTGGGTAGTGAAATGTCCGCACGTACATGCAACAGATAAGCTAGCTAGCCACTCTAGCTAGCTAGTTAGCTGGATAACATTCTAGCAAATATGGTCCAATATGTAATGGACAGAAACTGCTTCTCCAATAGAAATTCCAAATCACGCTTGTAAGCATTGTCATGGCAACTTTGGCAAGCTACGCTCATGCGCAGAGACACGTCATCGGGTCTAATGGTCGTCTCGCACTAAACTGCGCATGTACAGGCCGTCAAATCAAAGGCACTCTTTATATATAAAGTTGTTTTTGACACTTTAAAACGTGCCAGTTTGTCACATGGTTTGAGTAATAACAAGTTCAACTACTTAATATATTGGCTCGAATCTAGGTTGTGCCATTAGATTTCGAGAACATTTTGGAACTAAGTAAGAATTGTTCACTTCTCTCATTGACGTCTCAAGCTCCAAACCCCGGCCTGGTCTGCTTCGCAAGTGTTTCCAGAAGTCTTGCGATGTTGCACCTCTGGGTTTAAAAACTCTGATTTTGACCAATGGGTAAAATGTTAATTCTATAGATAATCATATTAAGAAAACCAATGGTCCAAACCTCATGTCTCTATCATAATCCACTCAAAAGCATGGCCGGTACTACAGTACATATGAGACAGTACATATGAGGACACCAAGGTCCAGACCTATATAATTTTTTCTAATTTGAAATATATATTTTTGTACACAAAAAATCTACATATAAAGTATTTTGTACACAATAAAGAAAATAAATTATGGGTCAACATGTAAATATTGCTTCCAACGTTGATCAAAGATTTGGCTCCCGGAGTTGCGTTTTTAGCAGCACATTCACCACTCTCTCAAACGGCTAACTCCGCCCTCTCACCAGGGCCCGCCCTACCTTACCTCCTTGTCCCTCCAAATAAAATATTGAAATACGGATCATTTGTTTGACCGAGATGCGGCCCGACAGAAAGATACATCAATCTCAGTGAAAGCATCCATGTGAGCAACACAGTACCCCTCTGTCTTAGTATGTGGAGACCAGAGGTCACCAAAGTATTCCTAGTCAATCACCAATTATTTATGTACAAAAGCCAACAAAAAAGGCTGTGATAAAGGCTTGCGCTTTTTTGTTTTTGTGTTCCGCTGTTGGCGGTATGTGCACTTGATTCAGAAGCCCTGCGCACCGGGTAAAGTGTTCCCATAATGAACCATTTCATTTGTCTGAAAAGACAAACTCTGTGTACTCTGCGGAAGGGAACTCTTAGGCTAAATTAGTGCAGCTACTGAGATGGTCAATCAGATAGCTCAAATCACAGTGCCTACTGTGCTTCCACATCCCCGGCCACAGCGAAGTTCGATACTAGCCTACATAAGATTTAATCACTTTTAAAACCATGACCACAGAGAGACTGTCAAAGAATACAGCAAAGAGCTTCTGTTCTTAGGAATGATTTCATGTTGAATTTGTCATTCATCACTGTCAACACTGTTTTTATTCAACACTACTAGAAAACATAAAATGCACTTCTCCCTACTTTCACTCACGCTGCAACTGCCATGAATGAGTAGCCTAGTGTATCGATAGCCCTGCGTTTTAATTATTATTAGCAGCTCGTACACCCACTATTTTAATATTGAAGAATATTTCACTTTCTCTGCTCATAGGAACAACATACATTTCTACATGAGGCAGATGTGGTGCGACTTGAGATTTGCAGTCAGGTGGAAGACTGTGTCACCTCTCTCTAGTCAGTTCCACCGGAGGAAAGGAAGGACCCTCTGCTGCTCTCTCCGGCTGCTGAGACTAATGCCGTGTTAAAAACAACTGGGAACTCAGGAAAAAAATGAGATCCGACTGGGAAAAATATTTTTAAACGGTCATCCAACTCGGAATTCCAAGTCAGAAACTATTTCACTGACTTCATGATTTGACCTAATTTTTTCCCCCAGAGTTCCCAGTTGTTTTGAAAGCACCATATACCATCAGATGCAGGCAACATCAGTCCAGTAAAATAAAAAAAGTGAATAATTTGCAAATTATTTACATTTATGCTCAGCTGTGCCTTGCAAGTGCTACACCAACTGATGATCTATTTTGTAATCAAATCTAGAGTTTTGGAATATAATATGTCGGAGAATAACAATATCGGCAGGACAGGCATATAGCCAAACTGCTGTGATAATGTATTAGGTCTACTGCACAAACCTTATTCTTACAGAACTGTTTTTATTAGGTCAATGTTAAAACATTTTAAGTCATGTTTTGAAAAAATCTGAGCGGTAGAGCTCAACTTGCTCTTTGACCGCGAAAGTGATCACTGGTGTACACCATGTATCTGATGCTGTCTGGACCAAAAGAGAATGGCATGTCATACTATTTCTGTCAAGACAGCATCAGATACAGTGGGGAGAACAAATATTTGATACACTGCCGATTTTGCAGGTTTTCCTACTTACAAAGCATGTAGAGGTCTGTAATTTTTATCATAAGTACACTTCTACTGTGAGAGATGGAATCTAAAACAAAAATCCCCAAAATCACATTGTATGATTTTTAAATAATTAATTAGCATTTTATTGCATGACATAAGTATTTGATCACCTACAAACCAGTAAGAATTCCGTCTCTCACAGACCTGTTAGTTTTTCTTTAAGAATCCCTCCTGTTCTCCACTCATTACCTGTATTAACTGCACCTGTTTGAACTTGTTACCTGTATAAAAGACACCTGTCCACACACGTGGCTTTTCAAGAAGCTGATTAAACAGCATGATCATTACACAGGTGCCAATAGGCTACTCTAAAATGTGACATTTTGTCACACAACACAATGCCACAGATGTCTCAAGTTTTGAGGGAGTGTGCAATTGGCATGCTGACTGCAAGAATGTCCACCAGAGCTGTGGCCATAGAATTAAAAGTAATTTCTCTACCAGAAAAACTTAGTTTTAGAGAATTTGGCAGTACGTCCAACAAGCTTCAACCGCAGACCAAGTGTATGGCATCGTGTGGGAGAGCAGTTTGCCGATGTCAACATCTTGTGAACAGAATGCCCCATGGTGTTGCGGTTATGGTATGGGAAGGGTATGGGAAGGCATAAGCTACTGTCCTCGAACACAATTGCATTTTATCGATGGCAATTTGAATGCACACAGATACCGTGACAATGAGACAGCCTATAGGGAGGAGGTCAGAGACCTGGCCGTGTGGTGCCAGGACAACATCCTCTCCCTCAACGTGATCAAGACAAAGGAGATGATGTGGACTACAGGAAAAGAAGGACCGAGCACTCCCCCCTTCTCATCGACAGGGCTGTAGTGGAGCAGGTTGAGAGATTCAAGTTCCTTGGTGTCCACATCACCAACAATCTGTCATGGTCCAAACACACCAAGACAGTCGTAAAGAGGGCACGACAACTCCTATACCACGCGGTGTCAGAGGAAGGCCCAAAGAATTGCCAAAGACTCCTTGCCCATTTGGAAATGTCTGATTTCTGAACACACCACGTGGTACACCACGTCTTAACACACCACGTGGTACACCACCAATAAGCTGAGCTTCTCAGTCACTTTTTCTTCACCTCACACAAGGCAACAAAGTATTTTTTTAAATTTTAATATTAAAATTTTACATCAAATGATAGTTCCTCTGGATTTGAAAAATCTTTCCAAAACTCCCAGCCTCGATGTGAAAGAGCAAAATATCATGATCTGATGATCCCATATATCCAGTGGAAGCATTATAAAAATCAGCTGTCTGTCCCGAGCTCACTGGCGCAGGAAACTCTGAGGGCTTGGAATAGGCTTGTTCAGTGGAGACCAACCCTTTCTGAGTGAAGATCACTTCCTGAGTCAAAATGCAAGCCAAAATCTACGGCTCAGATTTGTTTTATTTTTACATTACTTAAAAAATGTAAGCCTATGCAACATTAACCTTTTAAAAACAGTACTGTAGCAATGAGGTTTGTGCAGTAGGCTATATGCCAAATACATTATCACCGCATATTGGCTTTGCTTGAATTGTCGTGCCATTGCATTATGGTTCTGACCATTTAAAAAATATATATATTTCAAAATTTGAGGTAGGCTATATGACACATATATATCACACTCGTAATAGATCAGTTGTTGTATTACTCGTGAGGCACAGCTGAGCGAGCATACATTTAAATATTTTACTGGGCTGATGGGGCCTACATCTGATGATCAGTCTTAGTGCAACCTGGTCTCATAGCATAACCTTAACCCTTTTAGCTAACTCTTCCCCTAACCCAAACCTTAACCCTTTAACCTAACTCCTAAACTTAACTCGAACCTTAACCCTAACCCCTAGTAAACGTTACCGAGCGAGCGAACATTAGACATCTAGTTAGAATTTGTAATATATCATACATTTTGCAAATTTGTAATATATTGTCCATTTAGAAAATTCGTAACATTGTACATTTTGCAAATCGGAACATACCATAGGATACATACCACGGAACATACCATACGATACATTCTACGGAACATACCATACGATACATTCTACGGAACATACCATACGATACATACCACGGAACATACCATACGATACATACCACGGAACATACCATACGATACATACCACGGAACATACCATACGATACATACCATGGAACATACCATACGATACATACCACGGAACATACCATACGATACATTCTACGGAACATACCATACGATACATACCACGGAACATACCATACGATACATACCACAGAACATACCATACGATACATACCATACGATACATACCACGGAACATACCATACGATACATACCACGGAACATACCATACGATACATACCACGGAACATACCATACGATACATACCACGGAACATACCATACGATACATACCACGGAACATACCATACGATACATACCACGGAACATACCATACGATACATTCTACGGAACATACCATACGATACATACCACGGAACATACCATACGATACATACCATACGATACATACCACGGAACATACCATACGATACATACCACGGAACATACCATACGATACATACCACGGAACATACCATACGATACATACCACGGAACATACCATACGATACATACCATACGATACATACCACGGAACATACCATACGATACATACCACGGAACATACCATACGATACATACCATACGATACATACCACGGAACATACCATACGATACATACCACGGAACATACCATACGATACATACCACGGAACATACCATACGAAATTAATACATAACATATCATCTTAAATAATGTTGTAGATTTACATACAGAATTATACGAAATGCTCAGAGACCAGGTTGCTCAGCAGAGGGAGAGAGCAAGAGGAGACAGGGGTCCGCCTCTCAACGTCCCTCCGCTCTCCCTTTCCTCTGTTGACACTGACCAAAAAGGGACACCGTCTTCCAGCTGATGGTGAAACTCGAGTAGTACAGCATTATTCCTGCATAATGCACAAATTCATGTTGTTACTCCTATGAAAAGAGAAAGTGAAATATTTCTCGATATTAAAAAAGACCCAATCTGCTAATAATAATGCAAGCCTATCAATACACTTTCCTACTCATTACAGCTGCAGTGTTGGTTGTAGCGTGAGTGGAAGTTTGAAGACTGCACATTTTAATAGCCTCAAAGTGTTGAATAAAAAGTGTTGACAGTGCTGAGTAAGAACTTAAACATGAACTCACTCATAAAAACAACATCTCTTTGCTGTATTCTTTGACATTCTCTCTCTGGTCATGATTTGAAACATTTTGAGATATCACAGTATCAACAATGCTGTGGACTTTTTTTTAAGCCTGCTGCTTTACTGTAGACACGGTAATCTGACCCATCCGATTGGCCAGGGCTAGGCCTATAGTGCACTTAATTTGCTTTCCGGGAAGGCAGAGTTTGTTGCTTCAGACACATGAAATGGTTCAAAATGAGAACACTTCAAGGAATTTAGCTCTCTTCTTGGTGACACTCGAGCTGAGGTCAGGAAAGATGAACACCTTGCATCCGCAGAAATGTAGCTGGTCTCTCTCTGCCCTGCCTCTTGAGGATGCGCTCCGTGTCACAGTAATAATGAAAACGGATGATAAACACTCTAGGCTTGGAGTTGTCGTCTCCGCCCGCTGGGGAAGGGACAATGCGGTGGGCTCTGTCCAGCTTCGGGGTAGATGGAACGATGGCCGGACCTAGCACCTCCGCAAAGAAGTCTGACATGAACTTAACTGAGTTCCCTCCAAGTTTCTCTGGTATACCAACAACCTGAAGATTGCAACGATGAGAATGGGATTCCAGGTCATCGGTCTTGTTAATCAGTTTTTGGTTTTCGGAGCTCAGACTGGCAACCATTTTCTCATTCTCATTTTCTCACTATGCGGTTACTGCCATCACACAGGTCATGTTCAAAGCCGTTGTAACGATTCTCTTGTTGTGAAGTTGAGGCGGACCAAAACGCAGCGTGGTGGTTGTTCATTGTAATTTAATGAAGACACTATACATGAACAAACTAACGAAAACAAGAAACGTGAGAACTCAAAACAGCCTATCTGGTGAATACTACACAAAGACAGGAACAATCACCCACAAACACACAGTGAAACCCAGGCTACCTAAATATGGTTCCCAATCAGAGACAATGACGAACACCTGCCTCTGATTGAGAACCATATCAGGCCGAACATAGAACTAGACAAACTAGACATGAAACATAGAATGCCCACTCAGATCACACCCTGACCAACCACAACATAGAAATATACAAAGTAAACTATGGTCAGGGTGTGACAGTACCCCCCCCCCAAGGTGCGGACTCCGGCCGCAAAACCTGAACCTATAGGGGAGGGTCTGGGTGGGCATCTGTCCGCGGAGGCGGCTCTGGCGCTGGACGTGGACCCCACTCCATAATAGTCTTTGTCCACCTCCTTAGCGTCCCTAGATAGGTGACCCTCCTAAGAGACAGCTCGGGACAGAGGGACAGCTGCTCGGGACAGAGGGACAGCTGCTCGGGACAGAGGGACAGCTGCTCGGGACAGAGGGACAGCTGCTCCGGGCGGAGGGGCTCTAGCGGCCCCTGGCTGACTGGCGGCACTGGCGGCCCCTGGCTGACTGGCGGCACTGGCGGCCCCTGGCTGACTGGCGGCCCCTGGCTGACTGGCGGCACTGGCGGCCCCTGGCTGACTGGCGGCACTGGCGGCCCCTGGCTGACTGGCGGCACTGGCGGCCCCTGGCTGACGGGCGGCACTGGCGGCCCTGGGCAGACGGGAAGCTCCGATGGCGCCGGGCAGATGGGAAGCTCCGGCAGAGGCGCCGGGCAGACGGGAAGCTCCGGCAGAGGCGCCGGGCAGACGGGAGGCTCCGGCAGAGGCGCCGGACAGGCGGGAGGCTCCGGCAGAGGCGCCGGACAGGCGGGAGGCTCCGGCAGAGGCGCCGGACAGGCGGGAGGCTCCGGCAGAGGCGCCGGACAGGCGGGAGGCTCCGGCAGAGGCGCCGGACAGGCGGGAGGCTCCGGCAGAGGCGCCGGACAGGCGGGAGGCTCCGGCAGAGGCGCCGGACAGGCGGGAGGCTCCGGACAGGCGGGAGGCTCCGGCAGAGGCGCCGGACAGGCGGGAGGCTCCGGCAGCGGCGCCGGACAGGCGGGAGGCTCCGGCAGAGGCGCCGGACAGGCGGGAGGCTCCGGCAGCGCTGGAGAGGAGGAAGGCTCTGGTAGCGCCGGAGAGGCGGGAGACTCCGGCAGCGCTGGAGAGGAGGAAGGCTCTGGACGGATGGGCCGGAGAGACAGCCTGGTACGGGGAGCTGCCACCGGAGGGCTGGGGTGTGGAGGTGGTGACGGATAGACCGGGCCGTGAAGGCGCACTGGAGCTCTTGAGCACCGAGCCTGCCCAACCTTACCCGGTTGAATGGTCCCGGTCGCCCTGCCAGTGCGGCGAGGTGGAATAGCCCGCACTGGGCTATGCAGGCGAACCGGGGACACCGTGCGCAAGGCTGGTGCCATGTAAGCCGGCCCAAGGAGACGCACTGGAGACCAGATGCGTAGAGCCGGCTTCATGGCACTTGGCTCGATGCCCACTCTAGCCCGGCCGATACGCGGAGCTGGAATGTACCGCACCGGGCTGTGCACCCGCACTGGGGACACCGTGCGCTCCACAGCATAACACGGTGCCTGCCCGGTCTCTCTAGCCCACCGGTAACCACAGGAAGTTGGCTCAGGTCTCCTACCTGGCGTAGCCATACTCCCTGTTAGCCCCCCCCCAAGAAATTTTTGGGGCTGACTCCCGGGCTTCCATCCACGACGCCGCGCTGCCTCCTCATACCAGCGCCTCTCCGCTTTCGCCGCCTCCCGTTCTTCCTTGGGGCGGCGATACTCTCCTGGCTGAGCCCAAGGTCCTTTACCGTCTAATTCGTCCTCCCATGTCCATACCTCCTCGCGCTGCTCCTGCTGCTGCTTTTTCCTTTGCCCATTACCACACCGCTTGGTCCTGTTGTGGTGGGTGATTCTGTAACGATTCTCTTGTTGTGAAGTTGAGGCGGACCAAAACGCAGCGTGGTGGTTGTTCATTGTAATTTAATGAAGACACTATACATGAACAAACTAACGAAAACAAGAAACGTGAGAACTCAAAACAGCCTATCTGGTGAATACTACACAAAGACAGGAACAATCACCCACAAACACACAGTGAAACCCAGGCTACCTAAATATGGTTCCCAATCAGAGACAATGACGAACACCTGCCTCTGATTGAGAACCATATCAGGCCGAACATAGAACTAGACAAACTAGACATGAAACATAGAATGCCCACTCAGATCACACCCTGACCAACCACAACATAGAAATATACAAAGTAAACTATGGTCAGGGTGTGACAGCCGTTAAGTTGGTGGCCTTGTTCATCCACAGTGGCTCGGACACCATCCAGGGCGGCGGAGAAGGTGGCCAGAGCAGCATCGATGACAGTTTTGAGCTGAGTGGCAATGGTAGCTGTAAAATCCGATATCAGAACCATACAGAAGTTCTGGAGATCTGTGGGGAGTGTGACCGCATGACTGCGTAACGGTTGGACTGGAGTCTGCGCCAGTACCATTCACGTTTGCCATCGCGGTTGAAACGTTAGTTACAGGTCTTCTGCTCCTCAGATTGTGTGACATTTGAATCAAAAAGGTAATTAACAAACTCATCAATCAAATCTGCTATGTAAGAAAGTGGAATGCAAAGTAAAAATTTGCCAAAATTAACTAATGCGTAAGAGCCTCATCCACAAGCCTCTTCTCCATTCACATGCTCAATTGGAAGCCCCTCCATTTTGTTTTTGATTTATTTGTTCTATTGCCTTTTGAATATTTCATACCTAACATTATCTGACTCCATGTTTGCTTATTGTTTTGTTTCTTCACTCTCTTTATTCAGTTACAGAAGACCCAGTATTTACAGTTGGGACAAAACCGTGGGCAGTATTATGGCGGATCATTGCCAAATGTCAATCAGATTGGAAATGGCACCATTGACATGCCTTTTCAGGTAAGTGTGTTTGTAGGACTCTGATTTGAAATATTTGTGGTCTTACCCTAAATTGAACACGTTTACTCTTTTGTTGACATATATATTGGCTATCATTTACAGTTGAAGTTTACATACACCTTAGCCAAATACATTTAAACTCAGTTTTTCACAATTCCTGACATTTATTCCTAGTAAAAATCCCCTGTCTTAGGTCAGTTAGGATCACCACTTTATTTTAAGAATGTGAAATGTCAGAATAATAGTAGAGTGAATGATTTATTTCAGCTTTTATTTCTTTCATCACATTCCCAGTGGGTCAGAAGTTTACATACACTCAATTCGTATTTGGTAGCATTGCCTTTAAATTGTTCAACTTGGATCAAACGTTTCGGGTAGCCTTCCACAAGCTTCCCACAATAAGTTGGGTGAATTTCGGCCCATTTCTTCTGACAGAGCTGGAGTCAGGTTTGTAGGCCTCCTTGCTCGCACATGCTTTTTCAGTTCTGCCTACAAATTTTCTATAGGATTTAGGTCAGGGCTTTGTGATGGCCACTCCAATACCTTGACTTTGTTGTCCTTAAGCCATTTTGCCACAACTTTGGAAGTATGCTTGTGGTCATTGTCCATTTGGAAGACCCAGCCTAGTGGTTAGAGCGTTGGACTAGTAACCGAAAGGTTGCAAGTTTGAATCCCCGAACAAGGTACAAATCTGTCGTTCTGCCCCTGAACAAGGCAGTTAACCCACTGTTCCTAGGCTTACCTAGTTAAATAAAGGTAAAATAAAAAAAATTAAAATGTGACCAAGCTTTAACTTCCTGACTGAGGTCTTGAGATGTTGCTTCAATACAGTGCCTTGCGAAAGTATTCGGCCCCCTTGAACTTTGCGACCTTTTGCCACATTTCAGGCTTCAAACATAAAGATATAAAACTGTATTTTTTTGTGAAGAATCAACAACAAGTGGGACACAATCATGAAGTGGAACGACATTTATTGGATATTTCAAACTTTTTTAACAAATCAAAAACTGAAAAATTGGGCGTGCAAAATTATTCAGCCCCTTTACTTTCAGTGCAGCAAACTCTCTCCAGAAGTTCAGTCAGGATC
This sequence comes from Oncorhynchus mykiss, assembly GCF_057628025.1. NCBI lineage: Eukaryota > Metazoa > Chordata > Actinopteri > Salmoniformes > Salmonidae > Oncorhynchus > Oncorhynchus mykiss. Next base: position 31,161,491 of record NC_143049.1, read on the forward strand.
TCTGAATGATCCAATGTTGACCTAAATGACTAATGATGATAAATACAATCCACCTGTGTGTAATCAAGTCTCCGTATAAATGCACCTGCACTGTGATAGTCTCAGAGGTCCGTTAAAAGCGCAGAGAGCATCATGAAGAACAAGGAACACACCAGGCAGGTCCGAGATACTGTTGTGAAGAAGTTTAAAGCCGGATTTGGATACAAAAAGATTTCCCAAGCTTTAAACATTCCAAGGAGCACTGTGCAAGCGATAATATTGAAATGGAAGGAGTATCAGACCACTGCAAATCTACCAAGACCTGGCCGTCCCTCTAAACTTTCAGCTCATACAAGGAGAAGACTGATCAGAGATGCAGCCAAGAGGCCCATGATCACTCTGGATGAACTGCAGAGATCTACAGCTGAGGTGGGAGACTCTGTCCATAGGACAACAATCAGTCGTATATTGCACAAAGCTGGCCTTTATGGAAGAGTGGCAAGAAGAAAGCCATTTCTTAAAGATATCCATAAGAAGTGTTGTTTAAAGTTTGCCACAAGCCACCTGGGAGACACACCAAACATGTGGAAGAAGGTGCTCTGGTCAGATGAAACCAAAATTGAACTTTTTGGCAACAATGCAAAACGTTATGTTTGGCATAAAAGCAACACAGCTCATCACCCTAAACACACCATCCCCACTGTCAAACATGGTGGTGGCAGCATCATGGTTTGGGCCTGCTTTTCTTCAGCAGGGACAGGGAAGATGGTTAAAATTGATGGGAAGATGGATGGAGCCAAATACAGGACCATTCTGGAAGAAAACCTGATGGAGTCTGCAAAAGACCTGAGACTGGGACTGAGATTTGTCTTCCAACAAGACAATGATGCAAAACATAAAGCAAAATCTACAATGGAATGGTTCAAAAATAAACATATCCAGGTGTTAGAATGGCCAAGTCAAAGTCCAGACCTGAATCCAATCGAGAATCTGTGGAAAGAACTGAAAACTGCTGTTCACAAATGCTCTCCATCCAACCTCACTGAGCTCGAGCTGTTTTGCAAGGAGGAATGGGAAAAAATGTCAGTCTCTCGATGTGCAAAACTGATAGAGACATACCCCAAGCGACTTACAGCTGTAATCGCAGCAAAAGGTGGCGCTACAAAGTATTAACTTAAGGGGGCTGAATAATTTTGCACGCCCAATTTTTCGGTTTTTGATTTGTTAAAAAAGTTTGAAATATCCAATGTCGTTCCACTTCATGATTGTGTCCCACTTGTTGTTGATTCTTCACAAAAAAATACAGTTTTATATCTTTATGTTTGAAGCCTGAAATGTGGCAAAGGGTCGCAAAGTTCAAGGGGGCCGAATACTTTCGCAAGGCACTGTATATCCACATAATTTTCCTCCCTCGTGGTGCCATATATTTTGCGACGTGCACCAGTCCCTCCTACAGCAAAGCACCCCCACAACATGTTGCTGCCACCCCCGTCTTTCACGGTTGGGATGGTGTTCTTCGGCTTGCAAGCCTCCCCCTTTTTTCTCCAAACATAACGATGGTCATTATGGCCAAACAGTTCTATTTTTGTTTCATCAGACCAGAGGACATTTCTCCAAAAAGTACAATCTTTGTCCCCATGCGCAATTGCAAACAGTAGTCTGACTTTTTTAAAGGCGGTTTTGGAGCAGTGGCTTCTTCCTTGCTGAACGGCCTTTCAGGTTATATTGATGTAGGACTTGTTTTACATTGGATACAGATACTTTTGTACCTGTTTCCTCCAGCATCTTCACAAGGTCCTTTGCTGTTGTTCTGGGATTGATTTTCACTTTTTGCACCAAAGTACATTCGTCTCTAGGAGACAGAATGTGTCTCCTTCCTCAGCGGTTTGACGGCTGCGTGGTCCCATGGTGTTTATGCTTGCATACTATTGTTTGTACAGATGAACATGGTACCTTCAGGCGTTTGGAAATTGCTGCCAAGGATGAACCAGACTTGTGGAGGTCTACAATTGTTTTTCTGAGGTCTTGACTGATTTCTTTTGATTTTCCAATGATGTCAAGCAAAGAGGTACTGAGTTTGAAGGTAGGCCTTGAAATACATCCACAGGTACACCTCCAATTGACTCAAATTATGTCAATTAGCCTATCAGAAGCTTCTAAAGCCATGACATCATTTTCTGGAATTTTTCAAGCTGTCTAAAGGCACAGTCAACTTAGTGTATGTAAACTTCTGACCCACTGGAATTGTGATACAGTGAATTAATTATAAGTGAAATATTCTGTCTGTAAATAATTGTTGGAAAAATGACTTGTGTAATCACAAAGTAGATGTCCTAACCGACTTGCCAAAACTCTAGTTTTTTAACAAGAAATTTGTGGAGTGGTTGAAAAACGAGTTTTAATGACTCCAACCTAAGTGTAGGTAAACTTCCGACTTCAACTGTATCTATGTAGCTTGTGACTGGTTTGTTTTGTTGGGGTCTGCAGACTCCCTTTCAAGGTTCAGGTGACACCAGCAGGACAACACGGCATCATGGATTGGTTGACAGAGTTTACCGGGACAGAAACCGCATCACATCCCCACACGGAAGGCCCCTCGACAAACATGGACGCCAAATATCCTTTACTGTCCATTTACGTGACTGTATTTTTATTACACTTAATTTTACAGTCTCTTATGCAACGGAAATTTGATTACGAATGACATGGTAATATGGTAATTACACTAATAATATAGTAATTATATGGTAATTACACTAATAATATAGTAATTATATGTAATTACACTAATAATATAGTAATTATATGGTAATTACACTAATAATATAGTAATTATATGTAATTACACTAATAATATAGTAATTATATGGTAATTACACTAATAATATAGTAATTATATGTAATTACACTCATAATATAGTAATTATATGGTAATTACACTAATAATATATTAATTATATGGTAATTACACTAATAATATAGTAATTATATGTAATTACACTAATAATATAGTAATTATATGGTAATTACCTATTCATTTTATTTATTGAAGCAAGTTCCACTTTGTAACATCTTTAACCAATGTACTTCAATAGCATAGACTGTACTCTATGGCGCCATGGTGTTTTACATCGTTGACTTCAGTTGTGCGATGCTACAGATTTGTATTGCCCTTAACCAGGGGTCTCACATTGATAGCTGTCCGTATGGCTCGGTGTATCTGTCACCCCCACCCGACACCAGCTGGAGGAGGTAAGATAATCCAACTATGTTGTGGCATGTGATACTGTTTTGATTTCTTTGTGAAATGTCCCTTGACTTTTCACAACTGATACATTTAGTCACTCCTAACAACAAACTAGGTGGTGTATGTCTCTTTCTCTGTGCTATAGGACAGACTAGGTGGTGTAAGTCTCTTTCCCTGTGCTATAGGACAGACTAGGTGGTGTAAGTCTCTTTCCCTGTGCTATAGGACAGACTAGGTGGTGTAAGTCTCTTTCCCTGTGCTATAGGACAAACTAGGTGGTGTATGTCTCTTTCCCTGTGCTATAGGACAGACTATGTGGTGTAAGTCTCTTTCCCTGTGCTATAGGACAGACTAGGTGGTGTATGTCTCTTTCCCTGTGCTATAGGACAGACTAGGTGGTGTAAGTCTCTTTCCCTGTGCTATAGGACAAACTAGGTGGTGTATGTCTCTTTCCCTGTGCTATAGGACAAACTATGTGGTGTATGTATCTTTCCCTGTGCTATAGGACAGACTAGGTGGTGTAAGTCTCTTTCCCTGTGCTATAGGACAAACTAGGTGGTGTATGTCTCTTTCCCTGTGCTATAGGACAAACTAGGTGGTGTAAGTCTCTTTCCCTGTGCTATAGGACAGACTAGGTGGTGTAAGTCTCTTTCCCTGTGCTATAGGACAGACTATGTGGTGTATGTCTCTTTCCCTGTGCTATAGGACAGACTATGTGATGTAAGTCTCTTTCCCTGTGCTATAGGACAGACTATGTGGTGTATGTATCTTTCCCTGTGCTATAGGACAAACTAGGTGGTGTAAGTCTCTTTCCCTGTGCTATAGGACAGACTATGTGGTGTATGTATCTTTCCCTGTGCTATAGGACAAACTAGGTGGTGTATGTCTCTTTCCCTGTGCTATAGGACAAACTCGGACTCTGCATTGCATCAGAGCACTTTGAACCCACAGGATATTTTTGCAGGAGGCTCACAGGACTTGCAGCTTAAACGAGGTGCGTCGGAATTGAACTTGATATACTTTATATGAGTTTTATAAACTGAACAAAAATATAAAACGCAACATGCAACAATTTCAAATATTTTACTGAGTTCGTGGAAGGAAATCAGTCGATTCAAATAAATTAAATCAAATCAAATCAAATTTTATTTGTCACATACACATGGTTAGCAGATGTTAATGCGAGTGTAGCGAAATGCTTGTGCTTCTAGTTCCGACAATGCAGTAATAACCAACAAGTAATCTAGCTAACAATTCCAAAACTACTACCTTATAGACACAAGTGTAAGGGGATAAAGAATATGTACATAAAGATATATGAATGAGTGATGGTACAGAGCGGCATAGGCAAGATACAGTAGATGGTATTGAGTACAGTATATACATATGAGATGAGTATGTAAACAAAGTGGCATAGTTAAAGTGGCTAGTGATACATGTATTACATAAAGATGCAGTAGATGATATAGAGTACAGTATATACGTATACATACAGTGCCTTGCGAAAGTATTCGGCCCCCTTGAACTTTGCGACCTTTTGCCACATTTCAGGCTTCAAACATAAAGATATAAAACTGTATTTTTTTGTGAAGAATCAACAACAAGTGGGACACAATCATGAAGTGGAACGACATTTATTGGATATTTCAAACTTTTTTAACAAATCAAAAACTGAAGAATTGGGTGTGCAAAATTATTCAGCCCCCTTAAGTTAATACTTTGTAGCGCCACCTTTTGCTGCGACTACAGCTGTAAGTCGCTTGGGGTATGTCTCTATCAGTTTTGCACATCGAGAGACTGAAATATTTTCCCATTCCTCCTTGCAAAACAGCTCGAGCTCAGTGAGGATGGATGGAGAGCATTTGTGAACAGCAGTTTTCAGTTCTTTCCACAGATTCTCGATTGGATTCAGGTCTGGACTTTGACTTGGCCATTCTAACACCTGAATATGTTTATTTTTGAACCATTCCATTGTAGATTTTGCTTTATGTTTTGCATCATTGTCTTGTTGGAAGACAAATCTCCGTCCCAGTCTCAGGTCTTTTGCAGACTCCATCAGGTTTTCTTCCAGAATGGTCCTGTATTTGGCTCCATCCATCTTCCCATCAATTTTAACCATCTTCCCTGTCCCTGCTGAAGAAAAGCAGGCCCAAACCATGATGCTGCCACCACCATGTTTGACAGTGGGGATGGTGTATTCAGGGTGATGAGCTGTGTTGCTTTTGCGCCAAACATAACGTTTTGCATTGTTGCCAAAAAGTTCAATTTTGGTTTCATCTGACCAGAGCACCTTCTTCCACATGTTTGGTGTGTCTCCCCGGTGGCTTGTGGCAAACTTTAAACAACACTTTTATGGATATCTTTAAGATATGTCTTTCTTCTTGCCACTCTTCCATAAAGGCCAGATTTGTGCAATATACAACTGATTGTTGTCCTATGGACAGAGTCTCCCACCTCAGCTGTAAATCTCTGCAGTTCATCCAGAGTGATCATGGGCCTCTTGGCTGCATCTCTGATCAGTCTTCTCCTTGTATGAGCTGAAAGTTTAGAGGGACGGCCAGGTCTTGGTAGATTTGCAGTGGTCTGATACTCCTTCCATTTCAATATTATCGCTTGCACAGTGCTCCTTGGGATGTTTAAAGCTTGGGAAATCTTTTTGTATCCAAATCCGGCTTTAAACTTCTTCACAACAGTATCTCGGACCTGCCTGGTGTGTTCCTTGTTCTTCATGATGCTCTCTGCGCTTTTGACGGACCTCTGAGACCATCACAGTGCAGGTGCATTTATACGGAGACTTGATTACACACAGGTGGATTGTATTTATCATCATTAGTCATTTAGGTCAACATTGGATCATTCAGAGATCCTGACTGAACTTCTGGAGAGAGTTTGCTGCACTGAAAGTAAAGGGGCTGAATAATTTTGTTAAAAAAGTTTGAAATATCCAATAAATGTCGTTCCACTTCATGATTGTGTCCCACTTGTTGTTGATTCTTCACAAAAAATACAGTTTTATATCTTTATGTTTGAAGCCTGAAATGTGGCAAAAGGTCGCAAAGTTCAAGGGGGCCGAAAACTTTCGCAAGGCACTGTATGAGATGAATAATGTAGGGTATGTAAACATTATATTAGGTAGCATTGTTTAAAGTGGCTGGTGATATATTTTACATCATTTCCCATCAATTCCCATTATTAAAGTGACTGGAGTTGAGTCAGTGTGTTGGCAGCAGCCACTCAATGTTAGTGGTGGCTGTTTAACAGTCTGATGGCCTTGAGATAGAAGCTGTTTTTCAGTCTCTCGGTCCCAGCTTTGATGCACCTGTACTGACCTCGCCTTCTGGATGATAGCGGGGTGAACAGGCAGTGGCTCGGGTGGTTGTTGTCCTTGATGATCTTTATGGCCTTCCTGTGACATCGGGTGGTGTAGGTGTCCTGGAGGGCAGGTAGTTTGCCCCCGGTGATGCGTTGTGCAGACCTCACTACCCTCTGGAGAGCCTTACGGTTGTGGGCGGAGCAGTTGCCGTACCAGGCGGTGATACAGCCCGACAGGATGCTCTCGATTGTGCATCTGTAGAAGTTTGTGAGTGCTTTTGGTGACAAGCCGAATTTCTTCAGCCTCCTGAGGTTGAAGAGGCGCTGCTGCGCCTTCTTCACAATGCTGTCTGTGTGGGTGGACCAATTCAATTTGTCTGTGATGTGTACGCCGAGGAACTTAAAACTTACTACCCTCTCCACTACTGTTCCATCGATGTGGATAGGGGGGTGTTCCCTCTGCTGTTTCCTGAAGTCCACAATCATCTCCTTAGTTTTGTTGACGTTGAGTGTGAGGTTATTTTCCTGACACCACACTCCGAGGGCCCTCACCTCCTCCCTGTAGGCCGTCTCGTCGTTGTTGGTAATCAAGCCTACCACTGTTGTGTCGTCCGCAAACTTGATGATTGAGTTGGAGGCGTGCGTGGCCACGCAGTCGTGGGTGAACAGGGAGTACAGGAGAGGGCTCAGAACGCACCCTTGTGGGGCCCCAGTGTTGAGGATCAACGGGGTGGAGATGTTGTTGCCTACCCTCACCACCTGGGGGCGGCCCGTCAGGAAGTTCAGTACCCAGTTGCACAGGGCGGGGTCGAGACCCAGGGTCTCGAGCTTGATGACGAGCTTGGAGGGCACTATTGTGTTAAATGCCGAGCTGTAGTCGATGAACAGCATTCTCACATAGGTATTCCTCTTGTCCAGATGGGTTAGGGCCGTGTGCAGTGTGGTTGAGATTGCATCGTCTGTGGACCTATTTGGGCGGTAAGCAAATTGGAGTGGGTCTAGGGTGTCAGGTAGGGTGGAGGTGATATGGTCCTTGACTAGTCTCTCAAAGCACTTCATGATGACGGAAGTGAGTGCTACGGGGCGGTAGTCGTTTAGCTCAGTTACCTTAGCTTTCTTGGGAACAGGAACAATGGTGGCCCTCTTGAAGCATGTGGGAACAACAGACTGGGATAGGGATTGATTGAATATGTCCGTAAACACACCAGCCAGCTGGTCTGCGCATGCTCTGAGGGCGTGGCTGGGGATGCCGTCTGGGCCTGCAGCCTTGCGAGGGTTGACACGTTTAAATGTTTTCCTCACGTCGGCTGCAGTGAAGGAGAGTCCACATGTTTTGGTTGCGGGCCGTGTCAGTGGCACTGTATTGTCCTCAAAGCGGGCAAAAAAGTTATTTAGTCTGCCTGGGAGCAAAACATCCTGGTCCGTGACGGGGCTGGTTTTCATTTTGTAATCCGAGATTGACTGTAGACCCTGACACATACCTCTTGTGTCTGAGCCGTTGAATTGATATTCTACTTTGTCTCTATACTGACGCTTAGCTTGTTTGATTGCCTTGCGGAGGGAATAGCTACACTGTTTGTATTTGGTCATGTTTCCGGTCACCTTGCCCTGATTAAAAGCAGTGGTTCGCGCTTTCAGTTTCATGCGAATGCTGCCATCAATCCACGGTTTCTGGTTTGGGAATGTTTTAATCGTTGCTATGGGAACGACATCTTCAACGCACGTTCTAATGAACTCGCTCACCGAATCAGCGTATTCGTCAATGTTGTTGTCTGACGCAATACAAAACATATCCCAGTCCACGTGATGGAAGCAGTCTTGGTTTTTCCAGCCCTGGTTGCACAATCGATATGCTGATACAATTTAGGGAGTCTTGTTTTCAGATTAGCCTTGTTAAAATCCCCAGCTACAATGAATGCAGCCTCCGGATATATGGATTCCAGTTTGCAAAGAGTCAAAGTTCGTTCAGAGCCATCGATGTGTCTGCTTGGGGGGGAATATATACGGCTGTGATTATAATCGAAGAGAATTCCCTTGGTAGATAATGCGGTCAACATTTGATTGTGAGGAATTCTAAATCAGGTGAACAGAAGGACTTGAGTTCCTGTATGTTGTTGTGGCCAGACCACGTCTCGTTAAGCATGAAGCATACGCCCCCGCCCCTGTTCTTACCAGAAAGATGTTTGTTTCTGTCGGCGCGATGCGTGGAGAAACCAGCTGGCTGCACCGACTCCGATAGCGTCTCTCCAGTGAGCCATGTTTCTGTGAAGCAAAGAACGTTACAGTCTCTGATGTCCCTCTGGAATGCTACCCTTGCTCGGATTTCATCAACCTTGTTGTCAAGAGACTGGACATTGGCGAGAAGAATGCTAGGGAGTGGTGCACGATGTGCCCGTCTCCGGAGTCTGACCAGAAGACCGCTTCGTTTCCCCCTTTTACGAAGTCGTTTTTTTGGGTCGCCGGCTGGGATCCATTCCGTTGTCCTGGGTGAAAGGCAGAACACAGGATCCGCTTCGCGAAAGTCATATTCTTGGTCGTACTGATGGTGAGTTGACGCTGCTCTTATATTCAGTAGTTCTTCTCAACTGTATGTAATGAAACCTAAGATGACCTGGGGTACCAATGTAAGAAATAACACGTAAAAAAACAAAAAACTGCATAGTTTCCTAGGAACGCGAGGCGAGGCGGCCATCTCTGTCGGCGCCGGAAGCCCTAATCTATGGATTTCACATGACTGGGAATACAAATATGCATCCGTTGGTCACAGATACCTTTAAAAAATAAAGTAGGTGCTTGGATCAGAAAACCAGTTGGTATCTGGTGTGACCACCATTTGCCTTATGCAGTGTGACATCTCCTTCACATATAATTGATCAGGCTGTTGATTGTGGCCTGTGGAATGTTGTCCCACTCCTCTTCAATGGCTGTGCGAAGTTGCTGGATATTAGCGGGAACCGGAACATGTCGATCAAGGGCATCCCAAACATACTCAATCAGTGACATGTCTAGTGAGTGTGCAGGCCATGGAAGATCTGGGACTTTTTTTAGCTTCCAGGAATTGTGTACAGATCCTTGCGACATGGGGCCGTGCATTATCATGCTGAAACATGAGGTGATGGCGGTGGATGATTGGCACGACAATGGGCCTCAGGATCTCATCACGGTATCTCTGTGCATTCAAATTGCCATCATTAAAATGCAATTGTGTTCGTTGTCTGTAGTTTATGCCAGCCCATACCATGACCCCACCGCCACCATGGGGCGCTCTGTTCACAATGTTGACATCAGCAAACCGCTTGCCCACACAACGCCATACATGAGGTCTGCAGATGTGAGGCCTGTTGGACGTACTGCCAAACTCTCTAAGAAATGAACATTCAATTCTCAGGCAACAGCTCTGGTGGACATTCCTGCAGTCAGCATGCCAATTGCACACTCCTTCAAAACTTGAGACACCTGTGGCATTGTGTGACAAAACTGCACATTTTTTAGTGGCCTTTTATTGTCCCCAGAACAAGATGCACCTGTGTAATTATCATGCTGTTTAATCAGCTCATTGATATGCCTAAAGACAGATCTGTCAGGAGGATGGATTATCTTAGCAAAGGAGAAATGCTCACTAACAGGGATGTAAACAAATTTGTGCACCACATTTTTGAGAAATAAGCTTTCTGTGCGTATGGAACATTTCTGGGATCTTTTATTTCAGCTCATGAAAGATTGGACCAACACTGTACATGTTGCCTTTGTAGTTTTGTTCAGTGTAACATTACCATTAGTTCATCATTAGATTTGGGTCTTCTTTCTGGTCAGGTGGTTAACAAAAACTCTTGGCCCTACAATGCCCCATTGCTCTGTTTCCAGTTTGTAGGTTTAATAATGATTTTTTAATCCAGCGCAAATTTAATTAACTCTGTCATTATGAGGAAGGTGATATACAATGTATTGATGTTGAAATATTTCTTCATGGCTTTGCCGGCTACCTTTTATTGTACTATTGAATACTTCAGCCTTTGTCTTTAAAGGCTGTAGACATTACTCATAGGATGAATATGAATATCCAAGTGATTCTCAATGTGACATACTAATGGCTGTCTGACGCGTATTCCTTTTATTGAGAAATTCGTTTGAAAAATAATATCAAATTCCTTCATGTATTGATTTAATTTTCCTTTCACTGTTATGGCAAGATGAAAAATAAGGGTATTTCAATATGTATTTTTTTGGTTTTTTTTAATTCTAGATAATTAGATGAATTAAACTCCCTCTCATTTTCTCTCTCTTTCTCCCTCTCGTCCTTTCTTTTCCTCTCCAGTGCTTCTGCTTCATGTACCAGGGCCAGAAGACACAGAATCAGATATGGACAAAGACGAACAAAAACAGAACTGGGATGGCAAAAAGGTAAAGTGCACTCAGATCTGGTGATATATCTTAACTCCATTGTTCTACAGCTCTGAGTTCTACTGTATTGTTCTACAGCTCTGAGTTCTATTGTATTGTTCTACATCTCTGAGTTCTATTGTATTGTTCTACAGCTCTGAGTTCTATTGTATTGTTCTACAGCTCTGAGTTCTATTGTATTGTTCTACAGCTCTGAGTTCTATTGTATTGTTCTACAGCTCTGAGTTCTATTGTATTGTTCTACAGCTCTGAGTTCTATTGTATTGTTCTACATCTCTGAGTTCTATTGTTTTGTTATACAGCTCAGGGTTCTATTGTATTGTTATACCGCTCTGGGTTCTATTGTATTGTTATACAGCTCAGGGTTCTATTGTATTGTTATACAGCTCAGGGTTCTATTGTATTGTTATACAGTTCAGGGTTCTATTGTATTGTTATACAGCTCAGGGTTCTATTGTATTGTTATACAGTTCAGGGTTATATTGTATTGTTATACAGCTCAGGGTTCTATTGTATTGTTATACAGCTCAGGGTTCTATTGTATTGTTATACAGTTCAGGGTTCTATTGTATTGTTATACAGCTCAGGGTTCTATTGTATTGTTATACAGTTCAGGGTTCTGTTGTATTGTTATACAGCTCAGGGTTCTATTGTATTGTTATACAGCTCAGGGTTCTATTGTATTGTTATACAGCTCAGGGTTCTATTGTATTGTTATACAGCTCAGGGTTCTATTGTATTGTTATACAGCTCAGGGTTCTATTGTATTGTTATACAGCTCAGGGTTCTATTGTATTGTTATACAGTTCAGGGTTCTATTGTATTGTTATACAGCACTGAGTTATATTGTATTGTTATACAGCACTGAGTTATATTGTATTGTTATACAGCCCTGGATTATATTGTATTGTTATACCGCACTGGATTCTATTGTATTGTTATACAGCACTGAGTTATATTGTATTGTTATACAGCCCTGGATTCTATTGTATTGTTATACAGCACTGGATTATATTGTATTGTTATACAGCACTGAGTTATATTGTATTGTTATACAGCCCTGGATTATATTGTATTGTTATACCGCACTGGATTCTATTGTATTGTTATACAGCACTGAGTTATATTGTATTGTTATACAGCCCTGGATTCTATTGTATTGTTATACAGCACTGGATTCTATTGTATTGTTATACAGCTCAGGGTTCTATTGTATTGTTATACAGCACTGGATTATATTGTATTGTTATACAGTTTAGGGTTCTATTGTATTGTTATACAGCACTGGATTCTATTGTATTGTTATACAGCACTGGATTCTATTGTATTGTTATACAGCACTGGATTATATTGTATTGTTATACAGCACTTGATTCTATTGTATTGTTATACAGTTTAGGGTTCTATTGTATTGTTATACCGCACTGGATTATATTGTATTGTTATACAGCCCTGGATTATATTGTATTGTTATACCGCACTGGATTATATTGCATTGTTATACAGCACTGGATTCTATTGTATTGTTATACAGTTTAGGGTTCTATTGTATTGTTATACAGCACTGGATTATATTGTATTGTTATACAGCACTGGATTATATTGTATTGTTATACCGCACTGGATTATATTGTATTGTTATACAGCACTGGATTCTATTGTATTGTTATACAGTTTAGGGTTCTATTGTATTGTTATACAGCACTGGATTCTATTGTATTGTTATACAGCACTGGATTATATTGTATTGTTATACAGCACTGGATTATATTGTATTGTTATACAGCTCAGGGTTCTATTGTATTGTTATACAGCTCAGGGTTCTATTGTATTGTTATACAGCTTAGGGTTCTATTGTATTGTTATACAGCACTGGATTATATTGTATTGTTATACAGCACTGGATTATATTGTATTGTTATACAGCACTGGATTATATTGTATTGTTATACAGTTTAGGGTTCTATTGTATTGTTATACAGCTCAGGGTTCTATTGTATTGTTATACAGCTCAGGGTTCTATTGTATTGTTATACAGCTCTGAGTTCTATTGTATTGTTACTGAGTTGTCATTTTTATTTTGCCCTCAGAATGTCTCATCAAGGTCCAAGGTCCCAGGAATCAAGTGAGTACTTCCACAGACTAAAATCGAACCATCCTGACTTCAGTATAGCTTTGTGAAAGGCTGATTACGACAGCCCACGACAGTTTGCAGTTTAGTGATGATTATATTTTTTTCCAACTGATGTTTTGGGACATCATTGACATACTTCAAGAAGTGTTGTGGAGCCAGTGAGTTCTGGCTGTCTAGGATGTTATTGTTACTGTTATTTTGAGAATGTGAACAGGGTCCCTTGCAGAAATGTTAGTACTGGGCTTATTAGAAAACAATTGGAGGCAATTTCCCTTCATTTCCTTTGGGGTCATGTTGAAAACATGAAGAGAAGTGTATATCTGGAAAACATTTGCTGGTAACGCTTTATGCACAACTTCCTGTCCAGCTCGAAGGACCATGTGAAAACCCACAGTGGAAATATTGCTGAAGTCGGGGAGGGGGGTATTCTCATTTATCTTTCTATGTTATTTTACATACACTGCAGCAGCCTGTGAAATCTGCTGACTGTGCATATAATACCGCTACTGTCATTATGGGGATACCAATCATATGTTTTTTCTATTTTCAGCATATTCCCGTCTCCAGATCAGGAGCTGACTGTGTCACTGATGCCTTCAGCCCAAAACACGGGCGGCGGCTCCCTGCCTGATCTGACCAACATCCAGTTCCCCCCTCCGCTGCCCACACCCCTGGACCCCGAGGACTCTACCCTCAGCGCCTACAATAGCACGGGAAACCTGGCCACCAGCCACTCATACAGCTTCAGTTCCACCAGCCAAGGTGACCTCTCAGTCCTCCACCTTGCAGAACCATAGATGTATAGAGTTTGGAAACACAGTTAGAAATTCTGAATTTTCATGTTGGCACCAGAAGTTGGGAGATGATGTCACCACATGGCAAACAGTTGGCTTATATCTTATATACGTCTCTCAGTCACTAGCTTTCTATGACAGTTGGGATTTTGAAAGATATGTTTGCTGTTTTGTGTCCCAGCAGGACAGACCACAGCCCAGCAGGGCAGGCAGGACAACAACATGGTCAACCAGGACTCCCAACAGCACCAGTCCCTACAGCTCTCCCCCACCCTGTCGCCACCCCTCACCCTCGCCCAGGTAGTCAGTACCGTACTCTTCCCTTCTAGCATTGCGATTGTTACATTTCTGAATTACTTTTCTAGTATATTTACAATGATTGTACTCTGTAGTGGTTTCCCCCCCTCTTTGAATGTATTTAAAGTAAGTTGCTATGGATAATTGGAGCACCAGTCAAATGATTAGAAGGTAATATACCAGGAGCCTTCAGAGATTCTGAACATCCAAGAGTGTTTCTAAAATTGGGGATTGTACTAAGTTTAGCCATCGCTCTACTTTCGATCACATTTCTGTGGACATCATTTTCAGGTTTTCCCCACTGACTCATTTAGAACTCCTATGTCCATCTGTCTCAGGCGGAGACCATAGACACCATGACACTGGAGGCACAGTTGTCCCAGTACACGTTCTTCAGCCAGCCCTCTTCTCAACAACAACAACAGCAGCAGCAGATCACTCAAGGACTGACCAGGCTGGTCCAGCTACCCTCCCCTCTGAACACCTCTTCCAGCCAGACACAGAACTCCATGGATATGAACTCGGTAAGCTTACCTTCTCAAACCCTTCCCTCTTCAAAACTTTCCTTATCCTACACTCCTGTCCATAGGAAAAGATAGTGCTAAAACCGACTTAGTGTTCCTACACTATTTAACAAAATGTAGTTTTTCCTGTTAAGCTATCTTTGGTTTGATCTTGAAGTCAATGGGACTAGTCTTCTATAAGCAAGATGGCTCTGTGCAGACCAGTCAAGTTCTTCCACACCGATCTCGACAAACCATTTCTGTATGGACCTCGCATTGTAATGCTGAAACAGGAAACTGTTGCAAAAAAATTGGAAGCACAGAATTATCTGGAATGTCATTAAACGCTGTAACGTTAAGATTTCCCTTCACTGGAACTAAGAGGCATGGACCATGGAAAAACAGCCCCAAATCATTATTCCTCCTCCAACAAACTTTAGTTGGCACTATACATTGGGGCAGGTAGCGTTCTCCTGGCATCCACCAAACCAAGAGTCGTCCGTCGGACTGCCAGATGTTGAAGCGTGATTCATCACAGAGAACGTTTCCACTGCTCCAGAGTCCAATGGTGTCAAGTTTTACAACACTCCAGCCGATGCTTGGCATTGCGAATGGTGATCGTAGGCTTGTGTGCGGCTGCTCGGCCATGGAAACCCATTTTATGAAGCTCCCGACGAACAGTTCTTGTGCCGACATTGCTTCCAGAGGCAGGTTGGAGCTCAGTAGTGAGTGTTGCAACCGAGGACAGACGATTTTTACGCGATTACACTCTTCATCACTCGGCGGTCCCGTTCTGTGTGCTTGTGTGGCCTACCACTTCGCGGCTGAGACATTGTTGCTCCAAGATGTTTCCACTTCACAATAACCACACTTACAGTTGACCGGGGCAGCTCTAGCAGGGCAGAAATTTTACGAACTGACTTGTTGGAAAGGTGGCATGCTATGACAGTGCCACTTTGAAAGCTCTTCAGCACTTCAGTACAGGCCATTCTGCTGCCAATGCTTGTGTATTGAGATTGCATGGCTGTGTGCTCGATTTTATACACCTGTCAGTGACGGGTGTGGCTGCAATAGCCGAATCAACTATAATCAACAATATAGTGGAGCATACATTTTCAGAAAGGAGCCAGTCAGTCAGCTAACCAGTAACCCAGCCAGAAACCCAGCCAGTAACCCAGCACATCAGCCAGCCAGTAACCCAGCAGGTCAGCCAGCCAGTAACCCAGCAGGTCAGTCAGCCAGTAACCCAGCAGGTCAGCCAGCCAGAAACCCAGCAGGTCAGTCAGCCAGTCAGCCAGTAACCCAGCAGGTCAGCCAGGCAGTAACCCAGCAGGTCAGCCAGCCAGTAACCCAGCAGGTCAGTCAGTCAGTAACCCAGCAGATCAGCCAGCCAGTAACCCAGCAGGTCAGCCAGGCAGTCAGTCAGCTAGTCAGTAACCCAGCCAGTAACCCAGCAGGTCAGCCAGCCAGTAGCCCAGCAGGTCAGTCAGCCAGTAACCCAGCAGGTCAGCCAGCCAGTCAGTCAGCTAGTCAGTAACCCAGCCAGTAACCCAGCAGGTCAGCCAGTCAGTCAGTTACCCAGCAGGTCAGCCAGTCAGTCAGTTACTCAGCAGGTCAGCCAGCCAGTCAGTCAGCCAGCCAGTAACCTAGCCAGTAACCCAGCAGGTCAGCCAGCCAGTCAGACAATTTGCCAGTCAGTGAGTCTAACTAAAATATGATCCTGTATTAGGGCTCTTTCCCCCAACAGTACCGCAGTAGGGCTGGGTCTTCGGCCAATCAGTCTCCAACATCTCCAGTCTCCAATCAAGGCTTCTCACCTGGAGGCTCGCCTCAAGTAAGGGCGTGAGAGCAAAACCCACTGACTGTATACACTGTTTTTCCATCGTGGTTCTGTTTTCGTCGCCGGCTGGGCCCTTTGGCTGCCCCTTTCGGCTGCTCTTGTGCCACCAACCCCCTGCCACCCCCATCGTCGTGTCTCGCAGTGTCACTGATCCCGTTCTCCTTGCTGCTTCTCTGTGTCTGCATCCTAAGTGGCCTCGTAGCATAGGCACCAAAATGACACACGTTAGCCAGTTGGTTGAGTTAGGAAAATGTACTTGGTAGTTAACATTTAGCAACCAGAGATAGCCTTGAGTTTTAAATCCCTTTTAGCCTAGAGTTTTGAATCCCTTTTAGCCTAGAGTTTTGAATCCCTTTTAGCCTAGAGTTTTGAATCCCTTTTAGCCTAGAGTTTTGAATCCCTTGTGTATTGTGAAAAAACAAGAAGGAACAGGTTCCCTCCACAAGGCCCTATAGGCTAGATGTACGCTGTAAGTTCTATATAAGTTTATAATATAAACAAACGAATCAAACTGAACATAACATTGAACAACTAAGTCATCTCTTGTTAGAGGAATCATAAAAGCTTTCACTCAGTATCTAGGCTACTAGCTAAATGCTTCGGTTGGCTTTGCCCATCGCTTCTTTCTGTCACCTAGACGGCTCACCTACAGTGTTGTGGGTTACATGGGGTGCAACAGACAGTCCATGTGCCGTTATCATGCCCTTGCCCGCTGTTCTTTTGGCAGGGCACAGATAATGTGGTTCTGAACTGAAAGGGGCATGGCGAAGGCTGCCTTACTGAGTCTGCCTGTGAATATAATCCAATTATTTATACATTAAGGCAGATGATGAAAGCGGAAACATTTTCAGCTTTTATAAGAACATGAAATTATAACATCAAGAGGATTACTGGATGATTTGAATGTTTTTGAAATTCTAGCTTTACCCACAAAAGGGATTTCCATATGATTTCATTCTATTTCATGATTTTATTTGATCTAAGTTATTAAGAATTCTTAGTACAAGACATGCATGGTAACCAACTCCATAACAACATTGTTGGTTGTGGGTTGATGACATTTATGAAGTTCTTTTGAGTAGTATTCAGTGCATGTTAACATTGGCTGGTTGGGCACATAACAGCAACATCTGTCGAATCATCTTTAAAGGTGAGATGGGCAGGCTACTATGATGACTTAATTAATCAACTAATGGATGAGATTGAGGTTGATTGCACAGCAAATGAATTGATGGGCTTGCGAAACATGATTCCTGCTGTGTTTGTACTGTGTCATGCTTTATCTATTGTCTAGGCAGCAGTATGTTATTGTTTGTTTTCAGGATTGCAGATGTGTGCGGTGATTTTGGTGTTGCCTGAACCCAATGGTTTGATGTGAATGTCTTGTGAATTGTGACAATTCAGTTACAGTTGTGGTGTGATTGTGCTCTCTATCTGCTCTTCCTTTCCTGTGTTTTGTCCCTGTACATTACTATCATGGGATTGTTTTTAACAAGGGGATATGCTTGTGTTCTAGCACCACTCCATATTGGGTAGTGTATTTGCTGACTTCTATGACCAGCAACTCACATCCAGACAGACCAGTGCTCTCTCCCAACAGGTAAGGCTTAACATCCTACCTCAGAACTAATTATGCAAGCTAATATTAGTTACTTTTGATATGGCATTATATGCCAATATCTTAGTATCAAAGCACAGTATATTAATACAGGGTTTCCCAAACTCAGTCCTCAGGACCCCAGGGGGGGCATGTTTTGGTTTTTGCCCTAACACTACACAGCTGATTTAAATAATAAACTAATCATCAAGCTTTGATCATTTGAACAAGCTGTGTAATGATAGGGCAAAAACCAAAAGGTGCACCCTTGGGGTCCCCAGGACCAAGTTTAGGAAATGCTGGATTAATAGGTTTCCATTTTTACCCGTTGTACTGAATCTTTATATTGACCATTTGGCACCTGTTAATAGTAGAGAAATGAGCCCTTGTCATTGAGTGTTGGCTAACCTCATGTACTGTGTTGGCTAGCCTCGTACTGTGTTGGCTAGCCTCATGTACTGTGTTGGCTAGCCTCATGTACTGTGTTGGCTAGCCTCATGTACTGTGTTGGCTAGCCTCATGTACTGTGTTGGCTAACCTCATGTACTGTGTTGGCTAGCCTCGTACTGTGTTGGCTAGCCTCATGTACTGTGTTGGCTAGCCTCATGTACTGTGTTGGCTAGCATCATGTACTGTGTTGGCTAGCCTCATGTACTGTGTTGGCTAGCCTCATGTACTGTGTTGGCTAGCCTCGTGTACTGTGTTGGCTAGCCTCATGTACTGTGTTGGCTAGCCTCATGTACTGTGTTGGCTAGCCTCATGTACTGTGTTGGCTAACCTCATGTACTGTGTTGGCTAACCTCATGTACTGTGTTGGCTAACCTCATGTACTGTGTTGGCTAGCCTCATGTACTGTGTTGGCTAGCCTCATGTTCTGTGTTGGCTAACCTCATGTACTGTGTTGGCTAACCTCATGTTCTGTGTTGGCTAGCCTCATGTACTGTGTTGGCTAACCTCATGTACTGTGTTGACTAACCTCATGTTCTGTGTTGGCTAGCCTCATGTACTGTGTTGACTAACCTCATGTACGGTTTTGACTAACCCCATGTTCTGTGTTGGCTAGCTTCATGTACTGTTTTCTTTGTTCCTCGAACAGCTGGAGCAGTTCAACATGACAGACAACAACAGTCTGTACGGCCAGGGCTCCACCCTCGACTACTCCCAAGCAGCCATGATAGGTTTGATGGGTAGCCACGGCAACCTGCAAGACTCCCAGCAGCTGGGCTACAGTAGCCATGGCAACATCCCCAACATCATTCTCACAGGTACTATTCTGCCACACCAGGTAGCTCACTCAAGCCTCTGCAAAGCTAGGCAGTAGAATAGAGCTCACTTAATGTAAACACTCTCTCAATACAAATATCTAATTCAGATCAAAAATCTAATTTTTGTTATGTCTAGGGGTCCAATGCATGCCTTGCTCTACCATAAGCTGTCTGAATGTTTGCATTTAGCATGAAAGTGAGTGTAAGCAGACTGGCTCTAACCAGAATAGAAAGAGGAGTGTGGGGCCCCAGTGCACAACTGAGCAAGAGGACAAGTACATTAAGAGTGTCTAGTTTCCTCAAAGGGAAGCTTTATTAAATAGTCCTGGCAAAACGCCCGTCTCAACGTCAACAGTGAAGAGGCGACTCAGGGATGCTGGCCTTCTAGGCAGAGTTCCTCTCTCCAGTGTCTGCGTTCTTTTGCCAATCTTAATCTTTTCTTTTTATTGGTCAGTCTGAGATATGGCTTTATCTTTGCAAATCTGCCTAGAAGGCCAGGATCCCAGAGTCGCCTCTTCACTGTTGACGTTGAGACTGGTGTTTTGTGGGTACTATTTAATGAAGCTGCCAGTTGACGACTTGTCTGTTTCTCAAACTAGACACTCTAATGTACTTGTCCTCTTGCTCAGTTGTGCACTGGGGCCTCCCACTCCTCTTTCTATTCTGGTTGGAGACCAGCACTGTTCTGTGGAGGGAGTAGTACACAGCTTTGTACGAGATCTTCAGTTTCTTGGCAATTTCTCGCATGGAATAGCCTTCATTTTTCAGAACAAGAATAGACTGACGAGTTTCAGAAGAAAGTACTTTGTTTCTGGCCATTTTGAGCCTGTAATCTAACCCACAAATGCTAATGCTCCAGATCCTCAACTAGTCTAAATAAGGTCTGTTGTATTGCTTCTTTAATCAGAACAACAGTTTTCAGCTGTGCTAAAAATAATTGCAAAAGGATTTTCTAATGATCAATTAGCCTTTTAAAATGATAAACTTGGATTAGCTAACACCACGTGCCATTGGAAAACAGGAGTGGTGGTTGTGATAATGGGCCTCTCTACACCTTTGTATGTTATTTTAATGGACAAAAAAAAATGTGCTTTTCTTTTAAAAAACAAGAACATTAATAAGTGACCCCAAACTTTTGAACGGTAGTGTATGTATGTACAGTACCAGGCAAAGGTTTGGACACACCTACTCATCAGTCTTTTGGTGCTTTTTGGCAAACTCCAAGCGGGCTGTCGTGTGCCTTTTACTGAGGAGTGGCTTCTGCCTGGCCACTCTACCATAAAGGCCTGATTGGTGGGGAGATGGTTGTCCTTCTGGAAGGTTATCCCATCACTACAGAGGATCTCTGGAGCTCTATCAGAGTGACCATTGGGTTCTTGGTCAACTCCCTGTCTAAGGCCGTTCTCCCCTGATTGCTCAGTTTGGCCGGAAGGCCAGCTCTAGGAAGGGTCTTGGTGGTTCCAATGTTCCTCCATTTAAGAATGACCTTGGGGACCTTCAATGCTGCAGACATTTTTCGTTACCCTTTTCCAGATCTGTGCCTCGACACAATCCTGTCCCGGAGCGCTACAGACAATTCCTTCGACCTCGTTTTTGCTCTGACATACACTGTCAACTGTGGGACCTTATATAGACAGGTGTGTGCCTTTCCAAATCATGTCCAATCAATTGAATTTACCACAGTTTGTAGAAACAATTTGTAGAAACATCTCAAGGATGATCAATGGAAACAGGATGCACCTGAGCTCAATTTCGAGTCTCATAGCAAAGGGTCTGAATAAGGTATTTCTGTTTTTTATATTTTATACATTTGCAAACATTTCTTTAAACCTGTTTTCACTTTGGCATTATGGGGTATTGATGAGGGGCAACAATTTTATAACAAAATGTCAAAAAAGTCAAGGGGTTTGAATACACTGTATGTGCGGTGTGTTCTTTGATATTATCGCGGTCCACAAACAAATGCTATATGTGCATACTGCCAACGCCCATCCCTACAGGCTCTGGAGCCTGAGAAGGAGGAGCATCTTCAGACAGTATTCTTTACAATGTCCTGGAAACCCAAAAACCTTTCAGCAGCAGATAAATTAAACAAAATTGATGTATTTATAAAGCCCTTCTTACATCAGCTGATGTCACAAAGTGCTGTACAGATATACTATAATGTCCAGTTTCTTTGACTTTTCATTCCTATGTGCATTACAATTAATCACATGTACAATAAACACCATAAAATTCACCTTCTTCACAATTAGCATTTCAGTTTCCCTCAACTGTTTAGCAACACTCTGAATCTAAAGATTCAGTGGAGCATCCACCGCCATATCTTCAGCTCCCCTCTCTCCTTCAACTATTTCACTTGCCTCCGTGTAGGAGACCTGCTGCATAGCCCTGACCCTCCGTGTAGGAGACCTGCTGTATAGCCCTGACCCTCCGTGTAGGAGACCTGCTGTATAGCCCTGACCCTCCGTGTAGGAGACCTGCTGTATAGCCCTGACCCTCCGTGTAGGAGACCTGCTGTATAGCCCTGACCCGCCGTGTAGGAGACCTGCTGTATAGCCCTGACCCTCCGTGTAGGAGACCTGCTGTATAGCCCTGACCCTCCGTGTAGGAGACCTGCTGTATAGCCCTGACCCTCCGTGTAGGAGACCTGCTGTATAGCCCTGACCCTCCGTGTAGGAGACCTGCTGTATAGCCCTGACCCTCCTTGTAGGAGACGTGCTGTATATACTCCTTTACCCTAACTGGGCACCCCGGGGAATTGGAAACGTGGTTGCCGGGCTGACAGGCTATTCAATCCATGATACCTCTCTTCTCACTGATCACCTGCCTATCACTTGCACCTGTGAGCAATTACTTATCAATCCACCTGCTCTCTCAGCACCTGGCCTGGTTTCTGATGCCCCCTAGAGGTGGGAAGTGGAAGTGGAATGTTTACCTGTGCGCCTAAGCAGTTCATTCCTAACACTAGCTAAATTAATTAAGTTGAGGTTTTCTGTATTTATTTTCATTTTACTTTACTTGACACTCAATTGTAGTTTAATCTAGTACAGGCTTAACTGAATGAACAACAAAGACGGAATGCAATATGACATTTTATTAAATAGTTTGGGGAATGGCCCTGTCACCGAGGGAAGATCCTCGGAGCCAGATGATGTGATGGCAGGTAGCCCAATGCGGGACTGCTGGCATCGAAACCCCCCGCTGGGGGGAAAGGAGTTCCATGGACAGGGCTTCAGGTTATTATAGCTGGTGGTGTTGGGGAGGTGGATGATTGTCGAAAACTGTTGCTGAGAAACAGCAAGTGAGAGTGCATGGGTAAATTGACATACATCCCAAGATTTATGCCCATTGGTTGAGAGAGAGGAAGGTGATAATTGCAAGAATGAGCCCATAGATTGAACAGCAAATGTGAGGAATGTGCATTATTGTGCCATGCTGATGATAATGCGTTTGTATTCATTCCCACAATGCCCGTAGAATAGGAAACTAAGTGAATTATGTTATGCTTAATGGATAAAGTTAAACAAGCATTCAGACCAGCCTTCCTGATTTGAACATTCGTAAACTACATTTATTGGCTGTTCCTTGAAATATTTAATGAGATGCTATTCTTTGGGGTAAACACAACAGGAAGACCCTGACCTCTCCTCTCATCTCTCTTTACTCATGTATGTTTTAGCCACCGGAGAGTCACCACCCAGACTGTCGAAGGGGTTGTCTTACAGCTCTCTTTCTGCTGACATCAGCTTCGACGCGGACTCTCAGTTTCCCTTGGATGAGCTGAAGATCGACCCTCTGACCCTGGATGGGCTGTACATGCTCAACGATCCTGACATGGTCCTCACTGACCCCGCCACGGAAGACGCCTTTCGGATGGACCGGCTTTAGAACCGCTGCCAAGTTGACTGACTGTCTCGGAGGAACCCGGCCTGAGGGGAGAGGGATATTTTGGGAGTGTGGTAGCTCGTGGCTAGGCCCCAGCTGTGCAGTGTATTCATCCCACACTCCCACCTCCCTTCACCAGCCACCCCTTTCTAAGAGCCATGGTAAGATGAGCTAGTAGGGAAATGGTCGACAGAGTATGCTTTCTCCCTTCCTGATGGAAAAGATGGAAGGGCGACATTGTCATGTTTGGTGGATATTGCGCTTAAGGTTCTGCCTGTGACCAGTCTGTGCTAACCACATACATCCCTTAACTTGTTTATTTATTTATTTTATTGTATGCCTCCTGCCAGCCTTTCTGTTGGATGCTTTGGTTTTTGTAAAGGAAAACAAAATAGGATACAAACTACATTGGTCTTGACTTCCATTTGAAGACATTCAATTGATTTAAAATCATGTCTGCAGTGGAAACTGCTTATCGTTCTCTCACCTGCCATACTAGATTAGCATGTCTCATTATCACCCATCTGCTTTTTCACAACCGCCCCTCTATTGGCTAATCTTGCCAGTCTCACATTTTCATCAGTGCACTTAACCTCGCTGTCATTAATTCACACTATACGGTGCCTTCAGAAAGAATTCACACCTCTTTACTTTTTCCACATTTTGTTCTGTTGCGAGATGGGATTAAAATGTCATTTTTTGTCAATGATATACACCAAATGCTCTAATGTCAAAGTGGAAGAAAAATTCTAACATTTTTTTAAAAACTTTATGGAAAATGAAACACTATCTTGATTAGATTAATATTCAACCCCCTGAGTCAATACAGGTTAGAATCACCTTTGGCAGCGATTACAGCTGTGAGTTTTTCTGGGTAAGTCTATGCGATTTGCACACCTGGATTGTACAATATTTGCCCATTATTCTTGAAAAAAGTATTCATATTCTGTCATGTTGGGTGTTGATCATTGCTATACAGCCATTTTCAAGTCTTGCCGTAGATTTTCAAGCCAATTTCAAGTAAAAACTATAACTAAGCCATTCTATGTCATCATTGTAAGCAACTCCAGTGTATATGGCCTTGTGTTTCAGGTTATTGTCCTGCTGAAAGCTGAATTTGTCTGCCAGTGTCTGTTGGAAAGCAGACTGAACCAAGTTCATCAAGGATTTTGCCTGTGCTTAGCTCTATTACATTTTATTTATTTATTTTTTTTAAAGCTCCCTAGTCCTTGCTTATGATAAACATACCCATAACATGATGCAACCACCACCATGCTTGAGTGGTACACAGTGATGTGTTGTGTTGGATTTGCCCCAAACATAACGCTTTGTATTTAGGACTAAAAGTTCATTGTTTACAGTATTACTTTAGTTTCTTATTGGAAACAGGATGCATGTTTTGGAATATTTTTATTCTGTACAGGCTTCCTTCTTTTCACTTTGTCATTTAGGTTAGTATTGTGGAGCAACTACAATGTTGTTGATCCATCTTCACTTTTCTCCTATCACAGCCATTAAACTCTGTAACTGTTTTAAAGTCACCATTGGCCTCATGGGGAAATCTGAGCGGTTTCCTTCCTCTCTGGCAACTGAGTTAGGAAGGACGCCTGTATCTTTTTAGTGACTGGGACTATTGACACACCATCCAAAGTGTAAATAATAACTACACCATACTCAAAGGGATATTCAATGGCTCCTTTTCTTTTTTTTAACCATCTACCAATAGGTGACCTTATTTGGGAACCATTGGAAAAAAAACCTGATCTTTGTGGTTGAATCTGTGCTTGAAATTCACTGCTTGACAGAGGGACCTTACAGATAAACTACAGCGGCTTGCGAAAGTATTCACCCCCACTCGGCATTTTTCCTATTTTGTTGCCTTAAAACCTGGAATTTAAATTGATTTTGGGGGTGCTTGTATATTATGATTTACACAACATACCTACCACTTTGAAGATGCAAAATATTTTTTATTGTGAAACAAACAAGAAATAACTTTGTAGAGCCACCTTTAGCAGCAATTACAGCTGCAAGTCTCTTGGGGTATGTCTCTATAAGCTTGGCACATCTAGCCACTGGGATTTTGCCCATTCTTCAAGGCAAAACTGCTCCAGCTCCAAGTTGGATAGGTTCCACTGGTGTACAGCAATCTTTAAGTCATACCACAGATTCTCAATTGGATTGAGGTCTGGGCTTTGAGTAGGCCATTCCAAGACATTTAAATGTTTCCACTTAAACCACTGAAATGTTGCTTTAGCAGTATGCGTATGGTCATTGTCCTGCTGGAAGGTTAATCTCTGTCCCAGTCTCAAATCTCTGGAAGACTGAAACAGGTTTCCCTCAAGAATTTCCCTAAATTTAGCACCAGCCATCATTCGTTCAATTCTGACCAGTTTCGCAGTTCCTGCTGATTAAAAACATCCCCACAGCATGATGCTGCCACCACCATGCTTCACTGTGGGGATGGTCATCTCGGGGTGATGAGGTGTTGGGTTTGTGCCAGACACAACGCTTTCCTTGATGGCCAAAAAGCTACATTTTAGTCTCATCTGACCAGATCTCTGCTGTGGAGCAGCTGCTTTGCAGCTCCTTCAGGGTTATCTTTGGTCTCTTGGTTGCCTCTCTGATTAATGCCCTCCTTGCCTGGTCTGTGAATTTTGGTGGGCGGCCCTCTCTTGGCAGATTTGTTGTGGTGCCATATTCTTTCATATTTATTTATAATGGATTTAATGGTGTTCCGTGGGGTGTTCAAAGTTTCAGATATTTTTTTATAACCCAACCCTGATCTAAACTTCTCCACAACTTTGTCATTGACCTGTTTGGAGAGCTCCTTGGTCTTTATGGTGCCCCTTGATTGGTGGTGCCCCTTGCTTGGGCGGTGTTGCAGACTCTGAGGCCTTTCAGAACAGGTGTGTATATATACTGAGATCATGTGACAGATCATGTGACACTTAAATAAAGTCCACCTGTGTGTGATTGAACTAATAAAATGACTTCTCAAGGTAATTGGTTGCACCAGATCTTATTTAGGGGCTTCATAGCAAAGGGGTGAATGCATATGTTGTTGTTTTTTAAACAAGTTATTTTTTTCATTTCACTTCACCAATTTGGACTATTTTGTCTATTTCCATTACATGAAATTCAAATAATAATCCATTTAAATTACAGGTTGTAATGCAACAAAATAGGAAAAACGCCAAGGGGGATGAATACTTTTGCAAGGCACTGTACATGACCAAAAGTATGTAGACACCTGCTCGTCGAACATCTCATTCCAAAATCATGGGCATTAATATGGAGTTGGTCCCCCCTTTGCTGCTATAATAGCCTCCACTCTTCTGGGAAGGCTTTCCACTAGATGTTGGAACATTGCTGCCGGGACTTGCTTCCATTCAGCCACAAGAGCATTAGTGATGTCGGGCATTGATGTTGGGCGATTAGGCCTGGCTCGCAGTCGGCGTTTCAATTCATGCACGGGGGAATTTTCATGCGGAAACAAGAAAGGGCCTTCCCCAAACTGTTGCCACAAAGTTGGAAGCACAGAATCGTCTTGCATGTCATTGTATGCTGTAGCATTAAGATCTCCCTTAACTGAAACTAAGGGGCCTAGCCCGAACCATGAAAAACAGACCCAGACCATTATTCCTCTTCTACCAAACTTTACAGTTGGTCCTTTGCATTGGGGCAGGTAGCGTCTCCTGGCATCTGCCAAACCCAGATTCATCCATCGGCCTGCCAGATAGTGAAGCTTAATTCATCACTCCAGAGAACGTGTTTCCACGGCTCCAGAGGCCAATGGCGGTGAGCTTTACACCACTCCAGCTGACACTTGGTATTGCGCATGCTGATCTTAGGCTTGTGTGAGGCTGCTCAGCCATGGAAACCCATTTCATGAAGCTCCCAACAAACAGTTAATGTGCTGTCGTTGCTTCCAGAGGCAGTTTGAAACTCTGTAGTGAGTGTTGCAACCTAGGACAGACGATTTCTACACGCTGTGCGCTTCAACAGTCGTTGGTCCTGTCTGCGAGCTTGTGTGGCCTACCACTTCGCGGGGGAGCCGTTGCTGCTCCTAGACGTTTCCACTTCACAATAACAGCATTTACAGTTGACCAGGGCAGCTCTAGCAAAGCAGAAATTTGACAAATGTACTTGTTGGAAAGGTGCCATCCTATGACGGTAACACATTGAAAGTTACTGACCTCTTCAGTACAGGCCATTCTACTGCCAATGGTTGTCTATGGATTTTGCATGGCTGTGTGCTCGATTTTATACACCTGTCAGTGACGGGTGTGGCTGAAATACCTGAATCCACTCATTTGATGGTGTGTCCACATCCTTTTGTATATATAGTGCAATTGTATGTTTGGGGTACAGAGATGAGGTAGTCATTTAAAAATCGTGTTAAACACTACTATTGCTCACAGAGTGAGTCCATGCAGCTTATTATGTGACTTTTTATGTGACTGTTTACTCCTGAACTTATTTAGGCTTGTCCATAACAAAAGAGTAAAATACTTATTGACTCAAGACATTTCAGCTTTACCTTTTTAATTCATTTGTAAGCATTTCTAAAAACATAATTCCACTTTGACATTATGAGGTATTGTGTGTAGGTTAGTGACACAAAATCTAAATGTAATCCATTTTAAATTGAGGCTGTAACACAACAAAATGTGGAAAAAGTCAAGGGGTGTGAATACTTTCTGAAGGCACGGTAGTTGTATTTATTGGTGCAGTTTTTTTGACCAGTATTTTACTTTTGGTTTCTTTCCAAACTTGACGTTGCACTTTCAGTCCATAAATTCTGTCAGCGTTTTAGGGTTGCACAACATGTTTTAGTGCTGAAGGGTATACTACAAAGCGGGTTCAATGAGTTAGCCAGCTAACTTGCCTAAATATTCAGAAGTAACTTGTAATTTTTTGTGAAGATAAACTTGAAATGGGCAAGGTCTAATTGACTCAACGACCAAAAATGTATATCTAAGTATAACTTTCTTCATGACCCAGAAAATAAATAGTTATTTCTGGTTGTTTATCAAAGTTACCTGGCTAACTCATTTATGCTGCTTCGTAGTATACCCGTCAGGTAAACAGTTAAGCGGTTTCCTTTGTTGAACAACTAGGAGTGCTAACCCTCATCTTTAGCTTGTGATTGGCCACGGCAACCAAAGTAAGGCCTAAATTCAAGAAACAATCCTTGAAAAATCACTTACAACTCTGTTTGTAGAGTTTTCAAAAAAAGGGCTGTCATAGGGTCATTTTTGCACTTTATTCCTGAAATTACATTTAATATTTACTATGGTAGCTGGTTTGGAGATGCAAACAAGATAGACATGAAATCTGAATGAATCACTGTGATAACCAGATTCTGCCTTATAAGATTACATGATATGGAAAGCTAAGATCGCCAATCTCTCCATTATTTTTTTTTTGTAATTGTGCAACTTGTTGAGACAAGCAGTGAAGTGCAAACCTTTATCAAGCATCCCCCATTGTTTTCCAATGCCTAGGCGTGACTTAGATTGGCACTAGTATGAGAATATGAGGTAGGCCTCATTCAAAATGCCGCTAGTGTGAAAATATGACCAACACCGGCCTGAAATTTGCTCTAGGGAGAAAATGACCAAGTTGAACAGGGAGGTGTATCACTGCTTAAGTTGTTATCCACTGCTTTTCACTAGTTACCATTTTGCTTTTCATATTTATATTCACACATTTTGTGAAGTGGTACTGTATTTCCCATGTCAGCCTAATTGTCCAGATTTGTCCCATGTCAGCCTAATTGTCCACATTTGTCCCATGTCAGCCTAATTGTCCACATTTGTCCCATGTCGGCCTAATTGTCCAGATTTGTCCCATGTCAGCCTAATTGTCCAGATTTGTCCCATGTCAGCCTAATTGTCCAGAGTTGTCCCATGTCAGCCTAATTGTCCAGATTTGTCCCATGTCAGCCTAATTGTCCAGATTTGGCCCATGTCAGCCTAATTGTCCAGATTTGGCCCATGTCAGCCTAATTTGCTTAATTGGCCCATGTCAGTCTAATTGGTCTAATTGACCCATGTCAGTCTAATTGAGCCGAGGTATCACATTTCTGGTGCCCTTAAAGTTGTTACTTGTGAATTAGATGCTTTGCTTCCATTAGTTGTCATTTCTAAATTGGATCTTGCTTATGATATCTATGCAAAACAAATTAAATTGATTGATTGAGGACTGAGCGTTATTAGCGATCTAATAGACATAACAAAGTACCTAAACTAAATGACCTTGTTGAATTGTACAGTACCATTTTGATTGCTTTTTCTCAGCAAAGAAATGAGCATGTTGGCATGTTTCATTTGCTACATTTTAATTGACATTTTACTTTGTTTTTACACTTCACGGAGGAGAATTCAAATGATATATTCTGCACGTTGGCTTTGGAAGAAAAAGTAAAAAAGCATGACAAAAGACAAATGCTGCATATATTAGAAAATTGACCCCTTCGTGTGATTCTCATGGATGTGTCGGAGGTAGATTTTACTGCTAAAATGTGATTAATTTCTGACAAGAAGATTTAACTGCCTCTATATTAGAACAGCATTGCTGCAACCAGAATGTATTTAATCACATCTTCCTTCATACAGTATTATCATAATCTTGACACCTTAATTTGCCTCGTGTGTGTGTGTGTGTGTGTGTGTGTCTGTCACATGTTCTCCCCTCATTGTCATTAGCTCTTCAGGCTTTTGTGGATGCATAGTGTCAGAATTTCAGTATTGTTGCAGCTGTAGGCTTTACAGTTTACCTGTTAATAGTTCATGTCAAGTGAGCTTGCTTTTTGTGAGTAATTTCATTGGATGTACCCATGACATTATCCTGCATTTTACTTTGCACTTTCCTCACAACATTAAAGCATTGGGCCCTGGGAATTTTTCACCCCTCTCTCTGAGCGACTGTTATGTGCACTGGACCTGTTTCCCCATGTGTTTGGTCAAACTTGACTTCTTGTTAAAAAAAGAAAGTGTATTTTTTAAAAGCATATGTTTATAGTCTGTATAAACTTAATCAGCTAGTATTTTTTGTGAGGCATCTAATATTGTGACTTTGAAATGCTCCAATTTTGGAAGCCGATATTATAAACTTTGTATTTTTGGATAGATTTCTCACTGCAGAACAGATACGGCTGGTCATGCTCCTGTTGTGCTTCAAGCGTAGCTACAAGTACAATACAAGCAGGGTGAAGTAATCATGTAATTGGGACACAATTAGATGTAACAATTGATGCATCAAAGAGTGCTGTGAGAAACCACTTTAATGGTTAATATTAAAATATGTACTAAAATGTCATAGACAGGAGTGAGAACAGTCATCTTGTTGTGCATAAAGTCTATAAACAAAACCCACTACTATCATATAATATGCACTATTTAACTGTGTCATTCGCTATCTATACTTCAGTACTGTGTGAGTAAATTCACCTTGAAGAAATACCACTAGTTATGTGATTTATATCAGGTATGTGCTCAAATCAGAATTTTAGAATTGACTCCCAATCAATTCATGAGTTCAAATTTGAATTGAATTGGCCACACCCCACAGGATGTAGAATTTGAGTTTGATTGACAGAAAGTAGAATTAAATTTTGTGCAATTCAAAGAAATTCCACTCAGATATAGAACAGTTTTTCACTGAATCTGACGGGTCACACTTCCAGATACCAAAGACTTTTCTCTGGAATCAATGTTCATATTCTATTTTAGTGCATAGAATAGCCAATTATATTTCCACCAACTATTTAATTTGTTTGGCTTATTTTGAAGGCTTTAGGGACAACACTAATGCATTCTGGGAAATGTAGTATTTTCCCTATATTTACCTAAATTTAAGAGATTAATGAAATATAATATCTTAGAATATTCGCATTCAGGTTTTGTTGTTTTCCTCGATCATTGATTTTAAGAGTTTCTCCTGAAAACCAATATTTTATATGCATGTATATTATTGGTTACAGATCTGAATGTCAGAACCGTTTTGGCTGCCAGAGTGGTTCTGAATCAGAAGCAGTCCGGATTTCTAATCTTTAGCGCTTGATTTTTACTTTTTGTGGAAATGTTTTCTTTTCCTTTTTCTGATTACTTTGCATGAGTTTCAAGATGAGCTTTTTTCTTATTTTTAGCTTGGTTTTATTTTGTATGTTCTTTTTTTCTATCAAGCACAATGTCATGCAAAAGATTATATTGGAAGAAAGGTGGAATAGATTTTGTTTAAATGTCATTTAATGTTCTGTTACGTTTTTCTTGTATGGTCAATTGTCCATCTTCGATTCGAACAGTGGCAAGGCCTCACACAAACTGAACTGCTATGTCCAAAAGCAACAAAAATACATGTTTTATCAGCCTTTTATTCACATGGAGATGCAATTATCTGGTGTTTGTACTTATACATTTGATCTTCTATGTGTTTATGCGCTAGATGCCCACTGAAGTGTATTCTGTTTGCCGAGTGTATAGATTAACTGTGTATATTGCTTTTCGGTATAAATGTTTTTGTGCTTTATGTGATATGTCAATAGTGAAAATGTGTGTTACATGCACTGAGAATTAATGTGCTGCAGTTTGTCATTGTTCTTCTGTTCTGTTTTTCTGACTTAGTATCGGTTTACCAAATGTTTTTAGACTGATCCAAACTCTGTGTTGCTTAACTGTGTTTTTACAATCAGTTGTCTTTTCTTTAAAAAAGAAATCTGTATTTATGTAGTAAATCTGACTGATTTGAAAGATCTATTATTACTGCCACAATAAGGGGAAAGATGTTGTTTTAATATGAAATGGACCCTTGCCATCCACACAGGATACTGTAAACCAGGGGTCTTCAACCTTTTCATGCCCAGAGACTAGCTTCCAGACAAATCGGCGACCCAGGGACCCCCATCATATGTTAGCAAAAATAAATGTTTTCACGTATTGTCTTATCATTAGGTGACTGATAAGAGCAAGAAGTAATCAACAATTTAAAATAAATAGATTTGGTAGATGCTTTCCACCACCCCACATTCTAATTAGAAGAGGAAGTATAAACTCCTAATATAGCCTATTAGCTAGAAACCCATTTTCGCTAAGGGCAGCTGGTTAAACAAAGTTTAGTTGTGTTTTGGCAAAAATGTATGTCCAAGTCAAGAAAGCTAACCATTTTTATACTGTAGGTATGTCATTTAAAATCAGTTTATTCTGTTGCTTAGTGATATAAATAAATATTTTCGGTGACCCCCTGCAGTACCTTCACGGACCCCCGGTTGAATAACCTTGCTGTAAACCCATCAACTTCCCCGTGACACCAGACAGGTAATCTGGGCAATATTTAAGTATTACATAGCCAAACATGGCCATCTCAACGTTTTAACATACTAGCCTGGCTGCCTGGCTGAATCAGCAGTTGACAGCTTCCCTTAATGTCATGACTGTGACAATGGAGCTGTCCAATGCTGAAACCAACAGATCCAGGCTGTATAGCTGCTAAATAAATAACTGTATTTCCAAGTATTACGTTCATAAATTGTCCCTTTAACTCTTATTTATAGTTCCAGTAATGCACTTATTTGGGAGCACATTGTTATCTGTCCTTCACTAAAATGTGTTTCTGTCAATGTTGAAATAGTCTTCAAATACTCTAATTTCCCACTGCATCTCAAAAGTTACGTTTTCGTTTTGTCTGACTGAGAATTACATGAACTTAAAACTATACACTCGTCTATGAATTGTTTACATTTAGAAAAGGAAAATATTTGAGGAAAATATAAATCGGCTTTATCTTAAGTTTATTTCTCACTGCATAACCTACTGCATTAAGACTGACATGTGACTGACATTTTCAGCTTGATACCTTGAGGTAACTCTTTCTACATGGTACCAAATTTGTAAATATCTCCTTATGATGTAAAAAAAAAAAAAGTATTGATGTGATTTTTTTGCTTTTAGCAAGTATTTAGCTCTGACTAGGTTAGGTTAACCATGTGCAAACACTCTGTGTGACTTAAACCTGCTCACCCAAAGCATCTCCAGTAGGATAAAATGCAGATCTCAATATAATTCTGTAAATGTTTTTATTTATTATAGTGGCAATACATGTAAAAAGGGAAAATCAACCAGACAGATGAAATGGAGAAATCATTGTTTGATCATTCAGGATAGTTACCACAACAACAAAAAAACTAGAAATCCTCTGATATGTGCATTTAATGGGGGATGGCCCACTCTAGTGGTCCCTTTCTCATACAACGGCAGCTAAATTGTAATATAATGTATTTTCTTTTCAGTACTATTACTCAAATGTTGCAACTGTATTTAACTGCAATGTCTGGATACTACACCTACTGTACTCACAGCAACAGGACAGTTATGCTCATCGAATATGCAAATCCTAGCATTCGGCAGAACAGCTTGGCAATCCTGTACTTTTGTTGAGCTGACCCTTTAAAATGAATGGATCAAATCTTGTTCTTTTTAAATTGTGCTTTTATATAAAACGGGAAAAAACAGACCAAAAAATCCATGTGGGCTGTATTAAATGTGTGCTAAATAACTGAAAACGGATGTTAAGCTTCTATTCGAATCATACCTAATGTATTTTTCTTGTGTGAAGGCTTCAGTCTTTGTATCTTTGCATTACTATTTGTAAATGAAATTAGATTAAATAAAATCTAAATAAGCATATTAATGTGACTGACCCCACTGAATGTTGTTGACCCATGGTTTTATTGTTGTACAATGTCTCCATCTGGTGATCATGAGAGGTAGAATGGCTGTAGAGAGCACAAATATTATGTTCACACACTAAGATGATGATGATAATAATAGTAATAATAATATTTGTAGAGCCATTGTACCTGAAGCGGTCACATTCAAATCTTGTCAGCTAAAATAAAAGAACT
This sequence comes from Oncorhynchus mykiss, assembly GCF_057628025.1. Classification (NCBI taxonomy): domain Eukaryota; kingdom Metazoa; phylum Chordata; class Actinopteri; order Salmoniformes; family Salmonidae; genus Oncorhynchus; species Oncorhynchus mykiss. The sequence goes on from NC_143049.1 coordinate 31,195,654, forward strand.
ACTTATCAACTTTTCAGAAAGATAATGCATTTAGTTCCCATCAATTGGCATTTTTTTCCACATCTTTGGGAGTTTCCCAGGTGAGTCGCTGGAAAGAACCTTATTCACCTGGTTCCCATGGCCCCTCTAGTCACATCCTGTATAGACCCAGCAAGTGAACATTTCAGCAACAGTTTGGAGGAAAGCAATGCTAACAATAACTATTTTAACTGCTTGGGCCAGTAAATAGTCCACACTATTAGACTACAAAGAATCATTGACCTAATCAAGTCCAGTGAGGTTTCCATAGGACCATATGTTCACCTAATTTAGCTTTTTATTGCATAAGAACAATACAATGCAGGGTCATACACAAAAGGCACCATCAGTAGGAATAACTTCCTATTGAAAAAAATAACAGCTAGAACTGAACACTTACATTTGTAGTGTTTAATATAAGCTACAATTAATTTCACAGTAGGTTATTGTAAGCAAATGTTATTGAAAACACAGTAGTTGGGCCTTCCCACTAGGCCTGCACTTACCCTAGGTGTGTTTAGGTTTAGCTACGTGCGCGGGTCAAGTGTGCGTCCATTACATCCCATAATGCAATAGGCCGTTGTGAATGATCCAGCAGTCAGCAGCTGGTGGTGAGTTTCCAGAGCGCCGAAGAGGCAGCAGCAGGCGATAAACGTCTCCGAATCAATGTGACATTATACGAACGTTTAAGCGTACATGCATTAGATAAATATGCGGCTCAAGTATCTAGCATATCTCCATAAAGGCCCGTGAGTGTCGACAAGTACCACAGTATTCGTTTTGGAGGATTCCTCCCCCGTCCGCCGGATCGCACCAAACAGGCAATGACAACGGCCTCAGCAACTCCGCAGCAGATGAGAGACCGGCTGCTGCAGGCCATCGATAGTCACAGCAATGTGAGTAGCAAGCAACACGATGTGGCTATCAGGACGAATACTTGCCGTCATATTTATTTAAAAATAATATTCCCAATATCCACTGATAAATTATAGCTAATAATACAAGCTTGTGAGTTGACACCTTGCTTGCTAGCTCAAGTTAGCTACTGACTTATCTACTGTAGGTAGTTAAAACTAGCCAGCTTGCTACGCTAACGTAGCTAACTTCGTTGCTAGCCTGGCCAACAGGGTAATGTTTAGCCAGCTATGTTGAAAACAAGTTAGCTTAACTCTTGATACACTAAATGGAGATCAGACAAAATAGCGTCAGTCTAACGTTAGTTAGCTAACTATCTAGCCCACTTGATTTTTCTCCCATTCCTCGTCCGCGTCGAAATACACGTTGTTGCGTAGCTAACAGTACATAGCAAGCTAATAGCTACCAAGTACCTAACTAACGTCAGTTGGTTGGCTAGCTAACTTGTCAAAATGAGTGAGGTCGAACTTGTTTTGGTATTTATTGGCAAGCTTCGTTTCTAATTCCTTCACCGAACTAGTTAACTAACTTTGGCTAGTTAGCCAATGAGCCAGCGAATGAAACCTCTGTTTCAAACAAGTGTTTATCTGTTAAATTCTAGCTAGTTAAAAGTAGTTGGCTAGCTAATCACATGACATGTGTTATCCAATACCTATCTAAACACCTGTAGTGATTTTGTTGGCCAAGGTTTAGGTAGCTTAGTTAACTTAACTCGTAGAAAGCTACCTGGCTACAATACTAGCTACCTTAGCAGCAATGGCTATACAGTTGACTCCTCATTGCAACCTGCAAACTAGTTACCTAGCTAAGATTATAAGTAGCATCAGGTTAACATGGCTAGCCTCATGTCATGTAACGTTACCTAGTTGTCAGGCTATCTTATTCAGTGTTTCCTACTATGGATAAGATAATTTAGGTATAATGTAGCTATAATGTAGCTAGTTATATGCAACAAGCTACTGTATCATGCTTTAAATAATTGTAGGAAAAATAAACATATTTTCACGACTTCAGTTGTATCATCAAAATCAACACATCAAAGCACGTTTTGGGCTCATTCAGTAGTTTTTACGTGATTAAGTAGAATCCTGTTGATATTCCTTAAACATCAATTGAAAATGGTACTGTTGCTGCTTCCGGTTGTCATCGATTTTTGATTTGTAGTCCAGTGTCAAAATATCAATTTTAAATGTCCAAATTCATAACATGCAGAAATAGTTTGTGCTATTTTGAAGATAAAACAAAAAATTACTCTCTACACATACATGTCATACATGTGTTGAGAAGATATATTTTGCTAAATTACTACCGTATAAACTACTCACACCAACATTTACCAAGAGGCTTGTACTGTAATCAGTAGTGCACACAAATCGTTCACATTGATATTGTATATTAATCCACGGATCTTGGAAAATAACCACGGCAACATGTACTATTTGCGCTCTTCTAACGGACAACCCATAATGATCTTGGGTATACTACATATAGCCTACCTGTCGATAGATCTCCTACATCTCCTTGTGCCACAATGTTTTTGCAGTAGATAGCCAAAGGAAACCCAACCCTTTTTTTTGGACTGCATCATTTTATTGAATCATCACCTCCGATAGTTCTACAAACCAAAAATATGACTCTGTTTAAAGCAATCGATTTAGTATCATTGAGAGAGAAATGTCCTCACGACAGTGATATGTGGTTGTCTCACTTTGCTGTCTGGTAAATGTAAAGACAGCTTTCTTTTAATCTAGATGACTAACTTTTATATTACCAATCACCAATCTGAGGTAAAAAAATAAATAAAAAAATAAAAAAGTGTAATTACACTCCATTTGTGGTGAAAATACAAGCTTGTGTAACACAAACTGTCCACATTAGGGAAGTTAGCACATAAAAAATAATTTTATGACAAAATAATTCAACATGTAAATTTAGGATGATAGTATATTCTGCCCACTCACCAAGCTATTGCACCTATTTCTCACTCATTATTATGCACTCAAACACAATTTAACCTGGCTCTCTAGACTAGAACTTCCATAGTGTCTGTGCAGCAGCCTGAACGTTCAACATCACTAGTAATTGGCCAGATTGCTTGTTAGCCAGTTGATAACCAGCATAGCGTTTAGCTCTAGCTAGGTAATAGGCCAGCTCGCAAGCCAACTGTTGTTTACTTAGAAGTATCAGCTAGCTAGTAACTACAGTTGCTTGACACCATCTTTTTAAATGACTTGTCAGAAATTCTGTGTTCTGATCACCACTTTTGCTCCTTCCAGCAGATTTGCAATATGGTGGCAGTATTAGAAGTTATCACATATTTGGAGAAGTTCCCTATCACCAAAGAAGCTCTTGAGGTAAGACCCAAAGCTTTTAAGTAAAAAAAAAAAAAAAAAGTATTGTTCTCAGTGTCAATGATTCTGGTGTTCTTAACCACTTTTTATTATTTTTTATTACCAACTTAGGAAACTCGCTTAGGGAAACTGATCAATGATGTGAGGAAGCAGACCAAGGATGAAGACCTTGCGAAGCGTGCCAAGAAGCTTTTGCGGAGCTGGCAGAAATTGATCGAGCCAGGGCAAAATGAGACTCCATCGCGGGGGGCCATGTGTGTCCCGGGCTCTGCAAATGGCAGTGCCCACCCCCTTCGGACTGACATTCCACCCCCTGATGTCTCAATGGCAAGCAAGGGTGTCCCAGAGGTGAAAACCAGAAATGACGTCCACAACACCCACTCGCCAAAAGCGGAGAAGTCGAGCAGCAGAAAGCGTAGAGGGGAGCAAAGGGACAGTGTGCACTTAGTGGCCAAAATCTCCAACTTGTCCCCCTACGAGCAGATGTACAACACCCCACCACCACCCACAAATGGGATTGCAGGTAGCCCTGAGGCTCCCCCATCGCCGGACAGGGCCCGTACAGAGCCCCTAGAGAATGACAAACATAGTAGAATCCCTGTCAATGCTGTCAAGCCTCACCCAAGCTCCCCGGGCCTCACCAAACTACCTAGCACTTCTTCTTTACTCAAGACTGCTGTGTTGCAGCAGCAGGCAAGGCTGGACGAAGGAGGCGGTGGACAGTATCAGGCCAAAAGCCCCCACTGTCTCTCATCAAGTCTGCGGAGTCCGCGAGCTATGAAGCAAGAGATGATGTCCAAGCGCTCTTCAACATATGCACCAAAAGGGACTATCCCAAGCCCAGCCCGGAGCCCTCGCTTGCTGTCGTCCCAGTCTTTAAAGCCCCCAGCCGAAGTGTCTCATGTGGATGGGCTGCCACCCCCTGCCCATAGGGCCTCACTGCACTGGCCCGGCTCCTCAGAGGTCACCACCCATCCCCCACGCAACGCTGCAACACTGGAACCCCCATCGGTGTTCCCTCCCACCTCCCAGCCCGCCCCAACCAACTCTGAGTGCTCAGAACTACATAGACCCACCCCCTCCTCCTCTGTAGTGGTGGTCAAGGCTGAGGCAGAAGTCGCTGCCTCCAGCTCGGACCGCAAAAAGAGGAAGAAGTACAGGTCCAGGGACTACTCTGTCAACCTGCAGGGGCAGGACACAGAGGACCAAACGAGGCCTGTGCGGTTAAAAGAGCGCAGGCTAACGTTTGACCCTGTGACGGGGCAGATCAAGTCCATGGTACATAAAGAACCCTCTCAGGTGGAAGAACCTCCAAGGCCACCTCCCCCTGAGCCCCAGCAGAGGACTCACCTGCCCCTGCAGCAGCATCCCGCTCCCACCCCCAGCCCCTTCCAACAGACTAACTGGAAAGAGCTGTCCCGAAACGACATCATCCAGTCCTACCTAAACCTTCAGAGCAACGTGCTCACATCCTCGGGGGTCCAGGCCCCCGGCGCACACTTTTTCATGTCAGAATACCTGAAACGGGAGGAGAGCGATGTTAGGGAGGCAAGGCGAGGAGTCCACGTCTTGCAGCTGGACAGCTTGGTAACGGACACACCTGGGGTGAGCCGGGAGGTGACTGACGAGGACCTCCACAGAGTACATATGGAGCACTGGCAAGGGGTAAACGGTTGTTGCGACACCAAGGGCACTTGGTACGACTGGACGGAGTGCATATCTTTGGATCCGCATGGGGATGAGAGCAAACTAAACATCCTGCCATATGTCTGCCTAGACTGAGTAGTTGGAGTGTCTCTCTCTCTGTCACTTGACAGAGGAAGGAAAACTATTTTTTTAGCCACTGAGTTGTGGAAAGCCAGAACTGCAAAACTCCCTCCGTGCCTCCCTCAGAGATAATCGAATGAGGTTTTGGTAAAAAAAAAAAAAAAAAAAAGTTGGTTTGTCAAAGGGCTGCTGTTTCAGTTCTCTTTTCTTTCAAAGATTTAAAAAAAAGTTGCAGAAAAGATGTGCCCCTGTTTGCAGTGCTGCTACTAACAAGGAATTGCAAACTAAGGTTCTAGTTGAGGGTTGGCTGGGGTTTAGGTGTCCAGTCGAGGCACAGTTATGCTCAGAAGGGGTTGAAAGAGTTCATCTAGCACAGATAAAGCCGAATGTGTCCAGCAAGTGGAATACTGGCACCAATTTGGCAGTTACAAGAAGCTTTATGTGACATATATATAAAAAATAAATTATAAAATGTCTTATGTATACATCTATTTATTTGACCTTTTCTGTTTTTTTTGGGAGGTTTATCGAAACAGATGTACAAAACCTGTAGAGCTTTTCTGTTTGCATCACATAATGTTGACCTGTTCTGCAATGCAAACGAGGCATACCATTGTTTTGCACAGTCTTTTCTTTTTATTGGCCAATGCGCGTTAGCTATCCAACATTCCATACTCCTCACATCTCTCTCCTCACTCTGTTCTAATGTACCCATGCCATCATACACTTATTACCGGGAGAAAATACTTAAACAAATTTTGCCTATTTTTGAATGTGTTCAATTCAAAAAGTATTGTTTACTTCTTCAATTAATTATTTGTTAAATGTACATTTTGTATTTCCTCCCATATCCCCTAGCAATCCTCACCCAGGCAGAACTGTGAGCAAAAATGTCAAAACGGAGGGCGCTAATGCATTAAAACTGTAAACAATTGTGAGGACAAGAAAATACGGAAGTGTTTGTATGCGCGAACTATACTTGTCACCATTCCTTTAGCTATCATTTTGCCTTATGGAATTTCATCACAACATTTTTAAAGTTGAACAGCCTTAGTGAATGTACAGAAATGAGACCTTTTGTATTTAGTTATACAGTGGTAGATAACTTTTGTAATTCCATAATTGACACAAAGTTACGTGTAGATAAAAATACAACACACCTGCAAGTTCAAATTTTGTACATCCATGTCAAAATTCCCTCAGATCTTTTAAGCGTTTGTTTTGCAGGAATGTTCTACTCATTGAGAAGCATGCATGATGGTGAATGAACAAGCATAGTTTCTTTAGCTTTTTTTGTTAACTACATAAACCTAGAGTGCTGTGGTACCATCACACATTCTAAAAACTATTTCCATGTAACAAACATGGTAGTTCAAAGTAGTTTCTTTTCCCTTTTCTCATCTTGCATTGCCACTGTTCTCCACATATAACATGACTTTAGATAGGCGAAGATCAGACTGTGTGCCGATAAATCCATCCCTACCAATGTGCCTTTGAATCTGTATTTGTTCCGCAAAATACTCCTGTCCTTGGAGCTAGGTTTATGTCAGGGACAATTCCAAATTCTATGTCCGATAATGCTGGAATATGCACCATTTTTTTTCGAAGCAATGGTCCTTAGTGAACACTGGTCCAGTATGGGTAAATTGCAGACTGCGATATCACTCAAACACAGCTCGCAATAAAGAAATGTTAAAGATGATTGATGTGGATCTGGTCAGTTTTGACTGGGACATCTTTATTTGTTCAGTGTTTAACATCTCTCAATAGTTTGAAAAATAAAGTGACATTCTAAACCCTCTGCTCTGTTTTCTTAATTCTGACACAATATAAACCCAACCTGTAGTCAGGTTGGGGTTAACTGTTTAATGTTGGTATTAACATGGTACATTCAATGAAGTAAATGCGTGTGTTTATGGGTTCATAACTACTTTGTTTTTCGTTGTGTATTCTCAGTGTCCTCATGGAACACTTCGGTTGGTTTTACGCATGGAGTAGAATGGGATATGAGAAGTTCTATGGTTAAACAGAAATGTATATCATAGCTTTATATCTTTTTTTTATTAGGTTCTGTAGCTGTCATCATTGTTATGATAAACCGCAACAACTCAACTCCCTTCCTCCTGATAGCATAACCGAGTCTCTACATGCATTTCAGAACACCTCTGTGCTGAATCACTCCAATCAACCGATGACTAAGCTGCTCAGTGCACTTTTACCTCACCCGAGTTGTAGTCAGTGAACTGCTGCTCCTTCTAGAAGACTCCTCTTTAGACTTGTGAATTATCATTACACATCCATGGTGTCACCTCTCTGACAACCAGCTGCATTCCTGTGACTGTCTGGAAACATGTCACTGAGGACCAGGTCAGAGCTCTGTTGCCTGTTGGGTCTTTGGGCCCTCTAAGTTCTCAATTGTGACCCCACTTCTCCTCGTCATTCTCTGGTGGTTGGTGGCTGTTCATATCGGATTCATGAACCTTGCTTCCCTACCCCTTGCCTTCAGGCAATGATCAAACGATATACAGTTGAAGTCAGAAGTTTACATACACTTAGGTAGGAGTCATTAAAACTTGTTTTTTCAACCACTCCACAAATCTCTTGTTAACAAACTATAGTTTTGGCAAGTCGGTGAGGACATTACTTTGTGCATGACACAAGTCATTTTTCCATCAATTGTTTACAGACAGATTATTTCACTTATAATTCACTGTATCACACTTCCAGTGGGTCAGAGGTGTACATACACTAAGTTGACTGCCTTTAAACAGCTTGGAAAATTCCAGAAAATGATGTCAAGGCTTTAAAAGCTTCTGATAGGCTAATAGACATTATTTGAGTCAATTGGAGGTGTACCTTCAAACTCAGTGCCTCTTTGCTTGACATCATGGGAAAATCAAAAGAAATCAGCCAAGACCTAAGAAAAAAATGTAGACCTCCACAAGTCTGGTTCATCCTTGGGAGCAATTTCCAAACGCCTGAAGGTACCACGTTCATCTGTACAAACAATAGTACGCAAGTATAAACACCATGGAATCACGCAGCTGTCATATTGCTCAGGAAGGAGACCCCAATCCCAGAACAACAGCAAAGGACCTTGTGAAAATGCTGGAGGAAACAGGTACAAAGGTATCTATATCCACAGTAAAACTAGTCCTAAATCGACAACCTGAAAGGCCGCTCAGCAAGGAAGAAGCTACCGCTCCAAAACCGCCATAAAAGACCAGACTACGGTTTGCAACTGCACATGGGGACAAAGATCGTATTATTTGGAGAAATGTCCTCTGGTCTGATGAAACAAAAATAGAACTGTTTGGCCATAATGGCCATCGTAATGTTTGGAGGAAAAAGGTGGAGGCTTGCAAGCCAAAGAACACCATCCCAACCGTGAAGCACGGGGGTGGCAGCATCATGTTGTGGGGGTGCTTTGCTGCAGGAGGGCTGGTGCACTTCACAAAATGGATGGCATCATGAGGTAAGAAAAGTATGTGGATATATTGAAGCAACATCTCAAGACATCAATCAGGAAGTTAAAGCTTGGTCGCAAATGGGTCTTCCAAATGGACAATGATCCCAAGCATACTTCCAAAGTTCTGGCAAAATGGACAACAAAGTCAAGGTATTGGAGTGGCCATCACAAAGCCCTGACCTCAATCCTATAGAGAATTTGTGGGAAGAACTGAAAAAACATGTGTGCGAGCAAGGAGGCCTACAAACCTGACTCAGTTACACCAGCTCTGTCAGAAGGAATGGGCCCAAATTCACCCAACTTATTGTGGGAAGCTTGTGGAAGGCTACCCAAAACGTTTGACCCAAGTTAGAGGCACAATTTAAAGGCAATCCAAAAAAAATACTAATTGAGTGTATGTAAACTTCTGACCCACTGGGAATGTGATGAAATAAATAAAAGCTGAAATAAATCATCTCTCTACTATTATCCTGACATTCTTAAAATAAAGTGGTGATCCTAAATGACCTAAGGCAGGGAATTTTTACTAGGAGTAAATGTCAGGAATTGTGAAAAACTGAGTTTAAATATATTTGGCTAATGTATGTAAAGTTCTGACTTCAACTGTACTTCTGCCAGACACCCACACCACCTGCAAGGATACAGCAGCAGCCAAACTCCCAGCCTGGTCTCATAGTCTAGACATAACATAGTGAATGTAAATCCAACACACTCATATTAGTATGATACTGTATGTTAGGTTTGGCATGGTTACAGTGCCTTGCGAAAGTATTCGGCCCCCTTGAACTTCGCGACCTTTTGCCACATTTCAGGCTTCAAACATAAAGATATAAAACTGTATTTTTTTGTGAAGAATCAACAACAAGTGGGACACAATCATGAAGGGGAACGACATTTATTGGATATTTCAAACTTTTTTAACAAATCAAAAACTGAAAAATTGGGCGTGCAAAATTTTTCAGCCCCCTTAAGTTAATACTTTGTAGCGCCACCTTTTGCTGCGATTACAGCTGTAAGTCGCTTGGGGTATGTCTCTATCAGTTTTGCACATCGAGAGACTGAAATTTTTTCCCATTCCTCATTGCAAAACAGCTCGAGCTCAGTGAGGTTGGATGGAGAGCATTTGTGAACAGCAGTTTTCAGTTCTTTCCACAGATTCTCGATTGGATTCAGGTCTGGACTTTGACTTGGCCATTCTAACACCTGGATATGTTTATTTTTGAACCATTCCATTGTAGATTTTGCTTTATGCTTTGGATCATTGTCTTGTTGGAAGACAAATCTCCGTCCCAGTCTCAGGTCTTTTGCAGACCATCAGGTTTTCTTCCAGAATGGTCCTGTATTTGGCTCCATCTATCTTCCCATCAATTTTAACCATATTCCCTGTCCCTGCTGAAGAAAAGCAGGCCCAAACCATGATGCTGCCACCACCATGTTTGACAGTGGGGATGGTGTGTTCAGCTGTGTTGCTTTTACGACAAACATAACGTTTTGCATTGTTGCAAAAAGTTCAATTTTGGTTTCATCTGACAAGAGCACCTTCTTCCACATGTTTGGTGTGTCTCCCATGTGGCTTGTGGCAAACTTTAAACGACACTTTTTATGGATATCTTTAAGAAATGGCTTTCTTCTTGCCACTCTTCCATAAAGGCCAGATTTGTGCAATATACAACTGATTGTTGTCCTATGGACAGAGTCTCCCACCTCCGCTGTAGATCTCTGCAGTTCATCCAGAGTGATCATGGGCCTCTTGGCTGCATCTCTGATCAGTCTTCTCCTTGTATGAGCTGAAAGTTTAGAGGGACGGCCAGGTCTTGGTAGATTTGCAGTGGTCTGATACTCCTTCCATTTCAATATTATGCACAGTGCTTCTTGGGGATGTTTAAAGCTTGAGAAATCTTTTTGTATCCAAATCCGGCTTTAAACTTCTTCACAACAGTATCTCGGACCTGCCCGGTGTGTTCCTTGTTCTTCATGATGCTCTCTGCGCTTTTAACGGACCTCTGAGACTATCACAGTGCAGGTGCATTTATACGGCGACTTGATTACACACAGGTGGATTGTATTTATCATCATTAGTCATTTAGGTCAACATTGGATCATTCAGAGATCCTCACTGAACTTCTGGAGAGAGTTTGCTGCACTGAAAGTAAAGGGGCTGAATAATTTTGCACGCCCAAGTTTTTTTCAGTTTTTTTTTAAATATCCAATAAATGTCGTTCCACTTCATGATTGTGTCCCACTTGTTGTTGATTCTTCACAAAAAAATACAGTTTTATATCTTTATGTTTGAAGCCTGAAATGTGGCAAAAGGTCGCAAAGTTCAAGGGGGCCGAATACTTTCGCAAGGCACTGTACATAAGACAGATGGTTACTTAAAGCAAAAACAAAGTATGGTGGTTTGTCGTGCATATAACCCTAATGTCTAGCAGGTTGCTAGTTTGAATCTCATCAGGGACTAATTTAACATTTGAGTTAATTAGCGACATTTCAACTACTTACTACTTATTAGCTACTTTGCAACCAAAGTTCCCTCTAATTTTTTTCGGCACTGAGCAAATTTCAGGTCTGCTGAGTGCAAACTTGAACTTTGTGAAATTCTGTGCAACTTCCAGCGCATCTTGACTGTGAACACTGAGGCCGTATCCGCTTTAAGTTACAGTTTTAATTGTGGCCATGTAGGATTCTGTTGCAATTTAATCATACTGTAGGCCTACCAGAGTGGCCTACCATCTAAAACGATGGAGAAAATGCATCCCATAACATTTTAACATTGAAATAGCTGTTTTATCATTCTGCCTAGAGTAGAAGCCAGTGTGTGGTGTTCAATGTAGGCCTACATTCCATGAGACTTTAAAAAAAACATGCAGGGCTTGACATTAACCTGTTTATCCACTTGTCCTTCAGACAAGGATATTGTTGTGTTGTTTAATGCAAGAAACAACTTTACAAAATAAAAAGCATTATTATTCCCATACCATTATTACAGAGAATGAGACAAATTATGCTTCTCTCTGCCTATTGGCTACTTAGCTTATTCAAGCCTGTCTCAAAATACAACACTGTCCTTTAAAGACAAAAAAGGTTTTTACCTGACTCGCCTTTCAAAGATGTCTAGAAATGTACATGTTTTGTGCTCTTGTAGGAAGCAATCACCCCTATTGCTGACTACGAATGATCTATAACTGGACTAATAACTCACTAACTAACAAAGAATATGAACACAATGTGCACACATTGCTACATGCAGCTCTCCGCTTTGATCTCAAAACAAGTGCATCTACTCACGAGCACTCATGCTGTAAACACAGTCCAGTTCAAAGTAAATGGCACAGATCCCATAGGGCGGCAAACAATTGGTCCAGCATCGTTAGGGTTAGGCCGTCATTGTAAATAAGAATTTGTTCTTAACTGACTTGCCTAGTAAAATAATGGTTAAATAAAAAAAATCCATATATGGCAATGGTCTATTTGCATATAGGCCTACTGCAGCTCTGATTGGTTATGCCGCACCGGTCTGTGTAGATTACGGGCTGAGTAGCGCTTGTCAATGCAATAGAATCCTACTCTGATGCATTCTGCCTAGAACAAAGTTTGCATAGTTTGTTTTGTTTCAGTATGTTGCATTGAAAGTGGCAATTTTGCGTTAATTCGATCCCAATTAGCACAGTAAAGGGAAATGTTGATAGTGTTAACAGGAGAAATAGTGGTCACCAACCTTTTCTGAGTCAAGATCACTTTGAGTCAAAATGCACTGTTGTAGTGATGAGTGAAATAGGAAAAACATGCATTTTATGGCTTGTGAAAGTGTTGAATACAAAGTGTCGACAGTTGTGAGTAAGAACTTACACATCAACTCACTAATAAAAACAGCATCTCTTTGCTGTATTCATTGACAGTTTCTCTCTAGTCATGGTTTTCAACGTTTTGAAATCTCACCGTATCAACTATAGGCCTATACTGCACTTAATTTGCTATATTGGCCTGCCGTGAAGGTAGAGTTTGTACCTTCAGACATATAAAATTGTTAAAAATGCCAACAGTTGGCGTTTTTAACAAACAACACCAGGCCACAGTGCAGCTGAATCGGTGTACCTACCGACAACAGGCCAAGACTAAAAAAAAAAAAGAAGTGTAACCTATAAATGTTTGTATTTTTTTACTCCCGTTTCTCCCCAATTTCGTGGTATCCAATTGGTAGTAACAGTCTTGTCTCGTCGGTGGAACTCACAGAATAATAGGAAATAGTTTATGATACTGAATTGGGCTAAGGATGTTGGATAACGTTGTTGGTAGGTATCCAAATGAGTTCAGTATTCCATTTTAATTTGAGACTAAGAAGTGTAATGTCATGGATTATCAAGATAATATTCCAAAGACTCGAATTGAATTAACAACGACACTAAGGCTGCGTTTAGACAGCCAGAACAATTATGATTTTTTTTCTCCCACTAGCGAGCTGATGTGAAAATATCTGATGTGATTGGTCAAAAGACTAATTAGTGGGGGAAAAAAACAGAATTGATCTGCCTTTCTGTCACTGAAGTGATATAAATGGACACTGCATTGACTTTACTTTTTTTTTTATCAGTGTTTTATGATGTTATTGTAGACAAAAGTAACTGTGGTTTCTAACAATGTAATAACACATAAATCATGATAATTTGTCTAATGTAGGCTAAACTAAAATATTCGGATAAATGATTTATGTCGTGTTCTCGTTTGGATGTAGCCTACTAGTGATATTAACATTCTCAGAATTCCAAACCCCTTGAACGAGCAAAGGGAGTCCTTTACACTAAAAAAATGTGTCTCAAGAGTAGTATCATTACGTCATTCAGTAGCTCGTTTTGGTAGTTCCTCTACTCAAAACTTTTCCCGACGGTGATTCAAGACTCCATGACTGCTGGTTGGACCATAGGATACTCCCACCATTCAGGAATGTGGGACTTTCCTTCCATATAAGGACTTTTTTATATCAATCACGAGTCACTACCTAGACTCAGAAAGGGGAAGGTGGAGCCTAAAATCGATTAACGAAGCGTACAAGTTCGTGTAAGCATTTTTATTGGTTGCAAGAAAAAAGAAAGGAAGTGTTTAGTTCACTCCGGAGTTTAACTGGAAGAGAAACGAAAATAAAAGTATTTCCACAAAGAAACTGATACAAAGTATCTATACGAAAAACAAAGTAACTCGTTTATAATAATGTCTGGCTCATCATTTAACAGAGGTCCTGCTTATGGGTTTTCTGCAGAAGTCAAAAGCAAGGTAAGTGTTCACGGAAGGGAGTAAAGTGCGAATGAATCATTTGCCTTATGGTAGTAGCCTATAGCGTTAGTGAGGTTTATTACGGAAAACTTGATTTATTTATTGAAAAATGTGTATGCCTAGGTATTTTAGGTTACATAGGCTATGATGTAAACTGAGTGTAAAGATAATTACGTGGAACGGGCAAAGCTACTATACTTTTGGAATGACCTAAATAAAGCGGGAAACTTTTATCAAATTACAAGTTTTACCGGCTACGCACATATGTTTGATAACACTGTCCATTAATATGACAAAATGCTAATTTAAAAAAACTTTAGTTTGGTTTAAGTAGTTGGTTTACTTTTGGGAAGCGCTTAAAAAAGCATGGGCGTTGCCCGTGTTGGCAATGTATATTTTCTTGTGGCAAGTTAAAAATCCCTATACTGTCCCATTACATAGAGAAACTGGTCAGTACAACACTGTAGGTCTTTCATGCATCCATCCATCCATGTCCCTGAGTTTGTCACCCATCCAGAGGTCACACAGTCCTATCACGAGAACAACTGCTGCATCCTGCGCTGTGGTGGATTGGGGCCTTGGTGAATGGCTATTGTAGTGCGCAGTGCGTAATTTGACAATTGGCATCGCAAAACAATCCAAATAGAAATATGTTCTCTTTTTGAACATGTGCACTTTCAAAAGTAAACGTTGACAGGAGACAGTGCCAGTGTTTTCTGGTGGCAGGTAGTATAGCTGTTAGAGAGGGTTGACAGTTCGAATCCCGGTCCGACTGGAAAGATTTGTCGGGAAGTGAGCAGGCAACCGGAGGTTTGCTTCTACCAAATCGGTTGGACCTTGTGTGTACTTGACCAATTAAGTGATCTTAGATTAAGTTTATCTGCAAATGCCCTTCATCCAAAACATCAATGACAGTGTGGATGGCACAACCAGGAGTTAACCTACTACTGTATCCCTCGGGCCAAATATAACTGTTTTATCCCAAATTTACAGTGAAGATTTAGAGCGTTTGTGTTCCTGTACTTATTGTTTTTTGTAATCGTGTGTTACACTTTTACAGTGTAATGGGAGAAATGACATTGAAATGCTTTGCAAAGTTCGCCAACATGGCTCTTCACTTATGTAAATAGAGAATTCCTTGGCTGAGCATTCCTTGGCTGAGTCCTTATATTGGCGAGGGTTTTCCATTGGTCCTCAGAACAGTGTACGGGTAGCCAAGTGGATGTAAAGCTGGTGGTTTCCTCTCATACCAATGAATGATGTCCATTGTCTCTGGTATTTCCTGCCGTTAATGATGTAGCAATGCAAGGTGAAGTCTTGAAGTGTTGTTATTCAAGGAGTTTTTCCTCCTTGACTAAGGCCCCTTAACAATTCTAGATGGTAGGTGAAATTATGGTTAACCCAGATGTTGGAACTGATCCACTAGACAAGACTATCAAATATGTTTTTTGAGAACGGAATAGTGGTCCATGTTCAATCCATTTGATTTAAACTCCTTCAACTCAGCGTCCTAACAGTCTCATTCCCCATGATCTAAATTGCGCCTCGGAATGAATTCCTTGAGTTCACCATGCCTCTCGAAATTACATATTTCAAATGTCCTGTGGGCAATTAAAGCAGTCAATGTTGTTTTAATTTGGGGATAATCAAATGAAGCAAATATATAATGACAGGACCAGTTTGCCCAGAAAGTCCTTCATTCGGTTGTACTTAAAGTTCCGCTTCACATTTTAGCCGTGGAGGGAAATTTGTGGAGAATATTTTGACCCTATTCCTCAGTCTTACTATTCTTTGGTACAGATTTGTAACTTCAACCTCAAAATGCATTGTTGAGAGATATAGAGGCCTTTTAAAAAAAATATAACTTTCTGTACAAACATTGCAGTGTTTTTGCATTTCTATTTGTAGTAGCATTTTCATACTAAGATCGACACTACAGATATATGATGTTTTCTAAACGTTGCTTTTAGTGCCAGTTTCCATCTTCACACTTTCTTTTGATTATTTACTCAACCAAAGTATTTACAAATCAGGATAACACTTTAAACACCCTCTCATCAAGGAATGCAGCGTCAAATTGCATAGTTTAACTCTCCCCTATACCATGCAGCTGCCTTCCTGTGCTTCAAGGAGATTTAAGTGGTTAACCGAACAGGATGCGTGCGCGTTTTGTGTTTGAGCTAATGTCAGTGTTGGCTCTGTAAGGGCTGTTAAACAGCAAGAATAACACACAAAGTTATCCCAATTGGTTGACACCGTGAATCATGGTTTTGGGGCCGCCCATAATAAACTCTTGAGAGAGAATTTTAACACGCACAAACCATAATAATCTTTATTTCTGCTGTGGTTCTGGAAATGAAAACGCCCACTACCAAGTCATCAATTGATGATGAGTACTTCCACACATACGTTAGTAGCACTTTTTTTAATACGGGAAGTACCTGGTAAAATAGTAATTACACTGTAATAATCTATGAATTACTTGTTTGTTTCTTTGGGATTCATTCAAACAAGCAGCAATGGCCACCATTAGGTACCAGATAATTCTACACAATTGGTAACTATTTGAAGTACCCATTGGAAAGTTTTCTCCTAAATACCAGTGGAAACATTACTGTAAAATAAAGTGTAACCTACATGTTGTGCAACTTTTTCCAAGATGTAAAGGTCTCCTATAATGAACTTTTGACCTTCCCCAGATTGCCGGAAAGTACGACCCTCAGAGAGAGGAGGAGCTAAAGGTCTGGATCGAGGATACGACCGGATGTGACATCGGGGAAGACTTCCAGAAAGGCCTGAAAAATGGTGTCATCTTGTGCAAGTACGTTTCTGAATAGGGCCAGGATCCGTCATCACATCCCTATGTACAATGTGGCTTTATTTATTGGCACCAGCCAATGCATTCAACCAAAGACATCACTCATAAACGTTCTGCTAGCTACAACATTATACATCAAATCATACAATCCATTGCATATGTCCTGTCTGTCCTCCTTGCTGTGGGTTTTACTGTAATATAGACCCTTTTCTCCTCTGATTCCTTCTGTTACCTATGAGGTGCTGCAGTCTAAGTAAGCAAACTCTCTTTCTCCCCTAGACTGATCAACAAACTTCAACCTGGCTCTGTGAAAAAGATCAACTCGTCCACCATGAACTGGCATCAGGTGAGCTGCTTGGATTGTTCTCTCTACGTGAACAGACTTGAACTGTACTTTACCAGCTGGTTTTACAGTTAGAGAACATATCTGAGCTGTTGTGCTGACCAAGCCTGTTTTTTTACTAGCTTAAAAGCAGAGGTAGATTGTTATTATTAGAGGTGCAACTCTCTGGACCAGTGAGTTTACTGAAATAGAATTTGGGTTAGAATATGAAATATAGTGAGACCTCGGTGTGCCAGAGATCCTTTTAGCTCAATGGCTTGTGATGGCCTCGTTATAGGTGTGATTTCCTAAAATCTACCTTCATGCAATTATTGAGAAGCTCTTTACTCATCTTTTCTTCTTATGCACTCGTCTGGTTCTAGCTGGAGAACATCACCAACTTCATCAAATCTATCCAAATGTACGGCCTGAAGCCCCATGATATCTTTGAGGCCAACGACCTGTTTGAGAGTGGGAACATGACCCAGGTCCAGAGCACACTGCTGTCTCTCGCTGGCACGGTAAAACTTGTCAAACTAATTTTTATGGTTGCATCCCTTATGAGAATCTTCTGTATTTGAACTGTGTAATTGCCACTTGCATAAATCGCTTGACCTTGTTGAACAGAGCATTACTGCATGTCAGGTTTTGTCTTCGTAAAGATGTTCCAGACGCTAAAATAATGGTGTCTCGTCCTCATCAACATATGGTGTCAGAAGCGGGATGTAAATACAGCCCCCTCCTGAATAAGCTCATAGAATTGTGTCCAGTAAAATCTTGGGGCATCCAACAGTGACTGGATTTCTGTACACTTTCCCTTGCAGGCCAAGACCAAGGGCTGCCAGTCCCGAGTGGACATTGGGGTGAAGTACGCAGACAAACAGGAGAGGCTATTCGACGAGGAGAAGATGAAGGCCGGACAGTGTGTCATTGGACTGCAGGCAAGGGGGAATGTGTTGACAGTGATACCACTGAAGAAGATGTTCTTTTTGCTGTTGCAAGCTCTGTTGCCGTCTTGCCAAACAAAAAAACATCAGTAGCTAAGCTAACCAATAGATATTGCTAACAGCCTTTATAACAGGCTAAGGCAGAGACAGACTGACATCCATGCTATTGTTCTTATAAAACTCATTTTATTTAATCTTTTCATAACTTCTATTTGTTTTGGATATTTCTTATTGAATGTAGGGTTACATCAATGATTCCTAACTTTTATATGCCCTTTGGCATGACTTCTATTTTAGCCAAGAACAATATTGTTAATTTGATGATATCTACTCAGGCATTCTCAGTCTGTCTGAAAGTCTCCATCTAAGGGGGGTTGTAATTTTCCATTCATCCTTTGCTGTTTTCCTTTTATAACTGATATCTGTCTCTCTCTGCAGATGGGGACGAATAAGTGTGCCAGCCAGGCAGGCATGAATGCATACGGCACCAGGAGGCACCTCTACGATCCCAAGGCTCACATCCTGCCCCCCATGGACAACTCCACCATCAGTCTGCAAATGGGTACCAACAAGGGGGCCAGTCAGGTAGAAGTCCATGTGTAGAAAAGCAAATGCAAGTTCTCATTAATTTCACCATGTCTTAACTCAATCAAGGTATCAATATTGTCAATGGGGGACATAACTGCACTAGTAAACTTAGGCTTTTACTAATGGATTCTTGCTTATTTTAATTCACTGCTACATATTAATTAGTTATCTTCCTCTACTCAGGCTGGCATGACAGCTCCAGGAACCCGCCGTGCCATCTATGACCAGAAGCTGGGCACAGACAAATGTGACAACAGCACCATGTCACTGCAGATGGGCTCCAATGCAGGTGCCAATCAGAGCGGGCAGAACTTTGGCCTGGGTCGTCAGATCTACAACGCCAAGTACTGCCCCAAGAACGAGGAGGAGCAGAATGGGGCCGGAGCCGAATATGTCCCTGAATACCAAGACGAGGGTTACCAAGAATTCAAAGATGAATCGGTGCCGGTGTACCAGCAAGAGGGGACGGATTATTAAAAGGGGGGGTTGTGCTGGTTGAAAACAGAAGAAACATCAAGAAAGGCTTTTTCAAAGTTATTTGTTACATAGGATTTTCCGCCTTTTGGTTGATCTCCTTTTGGTATTGGACAATAGTGCCCTCTTGCCCTCATTTAAGCACCGGTTAGGACCAATGTTAGACATATCTCACATGTACTATGCATTAGTAGGTTTTTATATTCCTGTTGAAATGGCTATGCTTATGTGTTTTTAAAGTGTAACCACTAAAGCCAGTACTGGTGTCTGGGCTATGATTGGCTTTTATATCCCAATGATTAGCTTTTAGTAAAGTACCAAAGCCCTCTTGCCAGTTTCCCCCTCAACAACTGTTTGCCGTTGGTACATTTAAATGTTTATGCCAATTTTTTTTTTTTATCTTAAGGCAAATATTGCCTGGAATCCATCTTTGAAAGAACCCAATAGAATTCAATTATTAAAAATCCCCAGTTCAAAAATGGACTGTTCCATAATTGTAATTTACCTATCCTTGTACCAAAGGTCATATTGTTAATGTAACCTATATACATTTATATTACCATAGTTGATATGAATTTGTGGTAATTATTTGTATCCATTCAGTATTTTTACTTGGTAATCTAAAAGACAACAAGATGTGTCTGTTTGGACCTTCAAAACAAACCACCGTCCACTTTTTTATGTATGCCAACTGTATACTTTCTTTGGAGGAAATATTTCCTTTGTTTGCATAACCAGAGCAACTGGAGCCAAGGTTGTTTTCTTTGGCTTAGAGTATCTTGGGGGAAAAAAAACATTCAGGCTTTCAACATTCCAAGCTGGATACTGGATTCATTTTATCAATCTTCTTCATTGTATAATGTTTTAATGGATTTACCGATAAGAGGATCAAACATATTTTTGATTTTGAACTCTGTCATTCAATGTGATTATTTATATATAGTTTTGTTAAGTGTTTTTGTTTTGTACCGACTCTGAAGGGAAATTTGCTCTTACTACCTTTTTGGTTTTATATATATTCTTTGGGCTTTCCTTTCAATCCATATTTTCATTATGAATAGAAACATTTATGGAAGTTGGGAAATATGTGTGAATAAAGACATACATTGTATACAAACCAGCCTGATGTGCCAATTAGTTGCAATTATAGAGTGTCTCATTAGTTACATGGTTATCATAACTTAGGCTACGATCATTTAGATCATGTGGCTTTAATTAGGACATAAACAATGTCTGCATTCCATAGCCTAACATACTAATTGCATGGTATGTGAAAAATGCAGTGTTGTCGGCATGGGATTTTGAGTCAATTGGGTCGCTGATGGAATAGAGAAGTACTTTTGGTAATTTAGTGTATGTGGACACCTGTTTGACGAACATCTCATTCGAAAATCATGGGCATTAATATGGAGTTTGTCCCACCTTTGCTGCTATAACAGCCTCCACTCTTCTGGGAAGGCTTTCCACTAGATGTTGGAACATTGCTGCAGGGACTTGCTTCCATTCAGTCACGAGCATGGTTCCAATTTGTTTCATGGGGTTGAGGTAAGGGCTCTGTGCAGGTCAGTCAAGTTCTTCCACACCGCTTTGTGCCCTAGGGGCATTGTCATGCTGAAACAGGTAAGGGCCTTCCCCAAACTGTTGCCACAAAGTTGGAAGCACAGAATCGTCTAGATTCCAGCCATTACAATGAACCCATCCTCCTATAGCTCCTCCCACCAGCCTCCTCTGGTACCAGGTAAGGTGGGTTGATATCACATAGAATTTCTTAGCAATTTTCATACAGACATACGGGTATTACATGTCTTGTTCTTGCACATGTTTGTTTCTAGGTTGTCCACCCACAGCAGAAGCTCTGTTGTATGGCACTTTGCAGTTTCAGAAGGAGATCACACGGGAGAAGAAAATTAAGATCTGGTACCGAAATCAGGACTTCTTTCTACATGGTTTATTTTTAGATGGTGATTGACTTTATACGGCACATAATCAGGATAACATTGTACTGTGTATGAACATTATCAGGTGTGGTGGGCTGGGTGTCTTTAAAATGTGTTTTCGGCTTCAGGCCGTACATTTGGATAGATTTGATGAAGTTGGTGATGTTCTCCAGCTAGAACCAGACGAGTGCATAAGAAGAAAAGATGAGTAAAGAGCTTCTCAATAATTGCATGAAGGTAGATTTTAGGAAGTCACACCTATAACGAGGCCATCACAAGCCATTGAGCTAAAAGGATCTCTCTGGCACACGAGGTCTCACTATATTTCATATTCTAACCCAAATTCTATTTCAGTAAACTCACTGGTCCAGAGAGTTGCACCTCTAATAATAACAATCTACCTCTGCTTTTAAGCTAGTAAAAAAACAGGCTTGGTCAGCACAACAGCTCAGATATATTCTCTAACTGTAAAACCAGCTGGTAAAGTACAGTTCAAGTCTGTTCACGTAGAGAGAACAATCCAAGCAGCTCACCTGATGCCAGTTCATGGTGGACGAGTTGATCTTTTTCACAGAGCCAGGTTGAAGTTTGTTGATCAGTTGTGTTTTTCCATGTTAGATATATTTTTGTGTGACAGCTGTAAAAAAAAGATGACACAAATTGTTTAGCTGTTTTCATTTGGATATCTCCTATAGAAGTATCCCGACTATGGTGAGTGGCTTCAACTTGAATGGAAGTTGCACTGTTTGATGAAGATAAGTTATTGTACAATACCTCCACCTACTGGTCCAGTGAAATATACAAATATTTTGCCTGGCCGGAAATAGATAGCCGGATGTCCCTACGAGTCGCGCGATATTAGCACAAACGAGACTTCGGAACATTCTTTTCACCGGAACATCAGGCAAAATGGTAGGGCCCCAATTTTACAAGAACCTGAATTTGACCATCTATGTCCATCTCAGCTAAGTTATAATACATTTGATTTATTAAACCATACAGTGCAATGCATCACTACGTATTAATTGATACATTGGTGAATTTTTGGATGAAACATTATTGACGCTACCACAAAGCTTGGGATGCATGTTAAGCTCATACGGTTGCCCGCAGTGCTAATGCTAGCTTTCTGTTTATTTACCGAGTCAGATTTAGTCATTTAGAGACATTTGTAATTATTTAACCAGGTAGGTTAGTTGAGAACAAGTTCTCATTTACAACCGCGACCTGGCCAAGATAAAGCACAGCAGTTCGACACATACAACACAGAGTTACCCTCGGATTAAACAAACATACAGTCAATAATAAAGAAAAAGTCTATATACAGTGTGTGCAAATGAGGTAAGATAAGGGAGGTAAGGCAAATAGGCCGTGGTGGCTAATTACAATATACCAATTAAACACTGGAGTGATAGATGTGCAGAAGATGAATGTGCAAGTAGAGATACTTGGGTGCAAAGGAGCAAGATACATAGATAATGGGCTATGTACAGGTACATTGATCTGTAAGAATCTCTGACAGCTGGTGCTTAAAGCTAGTGAGGGAGATATGAGTCCAGCTTCAGTAATTTTTGCAGTTCGTTCCAGTCATTGGCAGCAGAGAGCTGTAAGGAAAGGCGGCCAAAGGAGGAATTGGCTTTTGGGGGATGACCTGTGGGATATACCTGCTGGAGCGTGTGCTACGAGTGGGTGCTGCTATGGTGACCAGTGAGCTGAGATAAGGCGGAGCTTTACCTAGCAAAGACTTGTAGATGACCTGGGAGCCAAAAGGTTAGTCGACGAGTATGAAGCGAGGGCCAGCCAACGAGAGTACAGGTCGCAGTGGTGGGTAGTATATGGGGCTTTGGTGACAAAACGGATGGCACTGTGATAGCCCGCATCCAATTTGTTGAGTAGCGTGTTGGAGGCTATTTTGTAAATGACATCGCCAAAGTCCAGGATCGGTAGGAAGGTCAGTTTTACGAGGGTATGTTTGGCAGCATGAGTGAAGGATGCTTTGTTGTGAAATAGGAAGCCGATTCTAGATTCAATTTTGGATAGGAGATGCTTAATGTGAGTCTGGAAGGAGAGTTTACAGTCTAGCCAGACACCTAGGTATTTGTAGTTGTCCACATATTCTAAGTCAGAACTGTCCAGAGTAGTGATGCTGGTCGGGCGGGCAGGTGCGGGCAGCGATCGGTTGAAGAGCGTGCATTTAGTTTGACTTGCATTTAAGAGCAGTTGGGGGCCACGGAAGGAGAGTTGTGTGGCATTGAAGCTCGTCTGAAGGTTAGTTAACAGTGTCCAAAGAAGGGCCAGAGGCATACAGAATGGTGTCGTCTGCGTAGAGGTGGATCAGATAATCACCAGCAGCAAGAGCAACATCACTGATGTATACCGAGAAGAGAGTCGGCCCGAGAATTTAACCCTGTGATACCCCCATAGAGGCTGCCAGAGGCCCGGGCAACGGGCCCTCTGATTTGACACTGAGCTCAATCAGAGAAGTAGTTGGTGTACCAGGCGAGGCAGTCATTTGAGAAACCAAGGCTGTTGAGTCTGTCTATAAGAATTTGGTGATTGACAGAGTCGAAAGCCTTGGC
Organism: Oncorhynchus mykiss; assembly: GCF_057628025.1. Lineage (NCBI taxonomy): Eukaryota > Metazoa > Chordata > Actinopteri > Salmoniformes > Salmonidae > Oncorhynchus > Oncorhynchus mykiss. Next base: position 31,219,107 of record NC_143049.1, read on the forward strand.
CAGGTCGATGAAGACGGCTGCACAGTAATGTATTTTATAGATGGCAGTTATGATATTGTTTGGGACCTTGAGCTTGGCTGAGGTGCACCCATGACCAGCTCTGAAACCAGATTACATAACGGAGAAGGTACAGGTTTCAAAATGTTCGGTGATCTGTTTAACTTGGCTTTCGAAGACCTTAGAGAGGCAGTGTAGAATAGATATAGGTCTGTAGCAGTTTGGGTCTAGAGTGTCTCCCCCTTTGAAGAGGGGGAGACAGCTTTCCGGCAGCTCGCGGCAGATTTCCAATCTTTGGGAACCTCAGACGATACGAAGAGAGGTTGAACAGGCTAGTAATAGGGTTTTCAACAATTTCGGCAGATAATTTTAGAGAGGGTCCAGATTATCTAGCCCGGCTGATTTGTAGGGGTCCTGATTTTGCAGCTCTTTCAGAACATCAGCTATCTGGATTTGGGTAAAGGAGAAATGGGGAGGCTTGGGCGAGTTGCTGTGGGTGGTGTAGGGCAGTTGACTGAGGTAGGGGTAGCCGTAGAAAAATGCTTATAAAAATTCTCAATTATAGTGGATTTATCGGTGGTGACAGCCTCAGTGCAGTGGGCAGCTGGGGGGAGGTGCTCTTATTCTCTATGGACTTTAGTGTCCCAGAACTTTTTTGAGTTAGTGCTACAGGATGCACATTTCTGTTTCAAAAAGCTAGCCTTAGCTTTCCTAACTGCCTGTGTATATTGGTTCCTAACTTCCCTGAAAAGTTGCATATCACAGGGGATTCCGAAGTAAGCACGACAGCACTCTACTAACACATAGTAGCTATAACTATTATTAATTATATTCCTAATGAACGTCTCGTTTTAACACTCATTTTCGTTGGCCGTCAATATCCACTGTGTTAAAGTAGTTTGCGTGATTTCTCTAGGCGGATGTCGAGATCAAGAAGAAGCGTACCTTCAGGAAGTTCACCTACAGAGGTGTGGACCTGGACCAGCTTCTGGACATGTCCTAGTGAGTAAATCAATTCATCTAGTAAATGCGCCACTACATTTGGCAATATTGCTGTTTGCATTGTGGTATTTCGGTGAAAGCTCAGCCCTTTCTGAGTGTAACCATCATAACAATGCTAGATGAACCCCATCTTGCAGAAGGGTGAGGTCTGACAGTGGTGTTCTCTCTTTCGAAAGTTGGGTACATTATTATTGCAACTGGTATGCTGTGTTCCATTTTCATTAGTTTTCTCAATTTTGCATGTAATAAAATACATATCGTTACATAATTACTTGGACTATGACTAAATATGTGAAATTCTAGAGGCTATTTTGGTACAGTCTGGATTTAAATGTTTAATTAACTTCCCTGTAGATGTCTGCAATTTGACCTGATGCTGAATGTTAATCTGAAAGTATGCCTGACTGCATCATGCCTCCTCTCCTCCAGTGAACAGCTGATGCAGCTGTACTGCGCCCGCCAGAGGAGGAGACTTAACCGTGGCCTTCGCCGCAAGCAGCAGTCCCTCCTGAAGCGCCTGCGTAAGGCCAAGAAGGAGGCTCCCCCCATGGAGAAGCCCGAGGTGGTGAAGACTCACCTTAGGGACATGGTCATCCTGCCTGAGATGGTTGGCTCCATGGTCGGAGTGTACAACGGAAAGACCTTCAACCAGGTTGAAATCAAGGTGCGGTTATGGGAAAGATCTATGGGTAGGCTTGGGCGGTTTCCAGATTGTCATACCTTCATACCAACCTTGTGCTGTCCTGGGAAATTTGGTAATACCGACACTGAACACAAGGGGGATTATTTTGGGGGCTCCAGGTGGGGCAGCGGTCTGGCGGCGCACAATTTGGCCCAGCGTCTTCCAGGTTTGGTCTGGCAATGTAAATAAGAATTTGTTCTTAACTGATTTGCCTAGTTAAATAAAAACTGTCTAACCTCACTGAGCCTCTAATCCAAAGGTTAGCAATGCTAATAGGTTAATGTAAAATTCCATATTGAATGCTAGCTAAATGCTAAAGAGTGCATTGTGAACATTTTATAGTCTCTGACATTAACTATTTACAGTACAGACATCCCAGCTCAGTTATACAAGGAACTAAAAAATACTACTCAGTTTGCTGCACTCACAAAACATTTTTAGACAGCGAGGCTTTTGATCCAAAAGGAGATTCTCTGCTGTTACCAAGAGAAGTTTGGTTTTGCGAGAGCTAATCAGGTAGAACGAAACCAAATGCACAACTGCATAGCAGTTAGCACATTTCAGACAGTTAATGTAATAGTAATAAGATACACTATGGCCAAAAGTATGTGGACACCCCTTCAAGTTATTGGATTCAACTGTTTCAGCCACACCTGTTTCAGACAGGTGTTTAAAATCAAGCACACTGCCATGCAATCTCCATAGACAAACATTGGCAGGAGAATAGCCTGAACTGAAGAGCTCAGTGACTCAACGTGGCACCGTCATCCAACAAGTCAGTTAGTCTATTTTCTGCACTGCTAGAGCTGCCCCGGTCAACTGCAAGTGCTGTTATTATGAAGTGGAAACGTCTAGGAGCAACAACGGCTCAGCCGCAAAGTGGTAGGCCACCCAAGTTTATTTATTTAACTAGGCAAGTCGGTTATTAAGAACAAATTATTATTTTCAATGAAGGCCTAGGAACTGTGGGTTAACTGCCTTGTTCAGGGGCAGAAGAACAGATTTTTACCTTGTCAATTTGGGGATTCAATCTTGCAACCTTCCGGTTAATAGTCCAACGCTCTAACCACTAGGCTACCCACAAGCTCACAGAACAAGACCGCCAAGTGCTGAAACGTGTAGCGCATAAAAATTGTTTGTCCTCGGTTGCAACACTCCCTACCAAGTTCTAAACTGCCCCTGGAAGCAACTTCAGCACAATAACCATTTGTTAGGAGCTTCATGAAATGGGTTTCCATGGCCGAGCAGCCTCACACAAGGAATGCCTTTTTTGGGGAAAGCCCTTTCCTGTTTCAGCATGACAATACCCCTGTGCAGAAAGCAAGGTCCAAAGAGAAATGGTTTGTTGAGATCGGTGTGGAACAACTTGACTGGCCTGCACAGAGCCCAATTTTGGGGTGAATTGGAACACAGACTGCAAGACAGGCCTAATCGTCCAACATCGGTGCCCGGCCTCACTAATGCTCTTGTGGCTTAATGGAAGTCCCTGCAGCAGTCCCTTTCCAGAAGAGTGGAGGCTGTTATATCAGCAAAGGGGGGACCATCTCCATGAAACAAAAATGTACCTTTACATATACAGGTTTTTCTCATTGAGATAACATCTCTTTTCCAGGAGAGACCTGGTCCATATCAATGCCCGTGATTTTGGAATGAGATTCTTTGACACATGTCCACATACTTTTGGCATTGTTGTGTATCTAGCTGGCAAATATTTAGTTGTGAATTCCATACTATCACTAGGTCACCCGGCGCGTGCTGCACAACAGTGAGTGACTGAAGGCTCCGGTCTCATCACTGTGCTTGTAAACAAACACCATGTTACTGGGGACTACCAGTATGTTACCAGCATGCTTCATAATGAATATGTGACGGGTGAAATGACGAACTCAATCTGCTTTATCTCCTAGTTAAAAAGTAACGACAAATATTCAAATTCATTCAACTTCAAATATGGTTTTAATCGGTATGGAAAAGCCTTTCCATGGCTTATTTCCAAATTCCCCGTTATACCGTCCAAGCCTACTAGACACCACAATGGCACCTCCCGAGATTACGATTGTAAATAACTTTTTGTATTTTACTTTTTGCAAGGGATTTTGCATCCATTGACCTGCATGTCACTTGCCTATTACTTGATTTGCCTCACTGTATTTTTGAAGCCTTTGGTAACAATCACAGATTTTTGTGTTGTCCATAAATGTTTTGGTCCTGCATCAGTCTTGGCCTTAAAAGTTTTATGTCTGAAGCTGTCAGTGCACAATGTACTGTGGTAGTTGTGGTACAGGTGTATTCTAGTTGTCTAGTAACAGGATTGTCCTGCTCCGTACTAACAATTTTACATTTCTCTCTCCAGCCTGAGATGTGCGGCCACTACCTGGGGGAGTTCTCTATCACCTACAAGCCAGTCAAGCACGGTCGCCCCGGTATCGGAGCTACACATTCTTCCCGTTTCATCCCACTGAAATAGAAGGGCTGCTGTCTTTGTATAAATAAAAATGAGGTCCCCACACTTTTCTGTTGGCTTTTAATTTAAATATGTTTTGTTCTGTATGCCTGCATTTGTATCCATTGAAAGGGGTCTAATGACACTGAATTAATTTCGTTTTCAAGGTCTGGGTACATATGTGCCAATGTGTTAACATTTTGGGGGGGTATTTAAAATAAATAATCCGTTTACTGGCAGTATGGTATGTTTCACGTGTCTCAACACGTTGCGTAAATTTGCATATACATGACTACCACAAGGGTAAGCTCATATGTGAGCATCTATCACGTTTATTCAGAGAAAATTACTGCCAAACAGTCACGTGTAATAAACGTACAAACATCCTAGATTGCTTCGCCACCTGAATCGTGAATGTCTAGTAAACTGACATTTCATTAAAGCAATTAAGACTTGACAGTAATTGATATTGTTAATTGAACATTGCATCTACTGTTTTGGTTGAGGGGGGTTTATGGACTGACTGCATATTTTCCAATGCAATAATCTTGAATCATTTACAGTTTTGGCAACCTTTCCTGTCAGTACATGTTTACAGTATGTGTACAATTCTTTATATTCATAAATTGCCTCGTATCAAACACTAATTTCTGGTTAGGATTAATCAATGCGCAACCGCTAGCGCAGCATCATCCTTGCGAACACAGCCGAAGAGGAGCGGTGCGGCCCTGTAAAAGCGCCGAAGCATTATCCCCGGGTTAGAAGGTTCCTGGGTGTTCTCCTTCGTGATCTACGTTTATGTCTGCCTACATTCTGGGCCATGGACACAACCTTTAGCAGTAATAATATTAGTTTTTTAATACCTACCTAGTAAAGCAAATAATCGTTTGGAAAATAAGAAGTGGCTGGATTGGTAAGTATACGCTTCTGAACTCGATTCTGATAGTCGACTCCAGTGACAGGCTTGCAAAGGACCCAGCTAGCTCATAGTGGCCAAGCTGGTATACCCGACAACTGTCACGAGAGAGCTGTCATGTTAGTGTATCCTAGCTGGCAAACGTTGAGGTAATATGTAGTTAGATTGCCGCAATGTAACACTTACGCTATATTAGATATACAATTAAGCTAATCACGACACGGTTGCCAACTTGTACGGTTAGCTAGCTAAACTATATCCAGCTACAGTTGTGACCCCTTGATGAGAACAAAGATAGCTATGTCGTACCGGTACGGTCATTCAATTATTTCCCCTATCCCTGGTTTCCTTTCCCAATTATTTCTAGCTACCAACCTATCTGATATTTATAATGGTGGAGTATCAGTTCATTTTATCATCAAAGGTTATGAATGGAATAGAACATGTCAGTGACTTAGATTAGTCTGTAGGCAACGTGTGGATGACAAAAACGAGTTTGTCAGCTATCACTTCCTGCTTTCCAGACGCAGAAGTGATACTTCTTCATACCTTTTCTGTATGGTGCAGTTTAGGCCTTCCAACCCCCCCACTACTGATCAAAAATAGAAATGTAACGTGTTGGTTTCATGAGCTGAAATAAAATGCGAAGTGTTTCATACACACAAAAAGCTTATTTCTCTCAAATTTGTTTACAGCCAAAGTGGACAGTTGTCAAGATAATCTATCCCCCTGACAGGTGTGGCATATGAAGAAGCTGATTAAACAGTGCGATCATTACACGGATTGATCTTGTGCTGGGGACAATAAAAGGCCATTCTAAAATGTGCAGTTTTATAACACAACGTCACAGATATCTCCAAGTTTTGAGGGAGGGTGCAATTGGCATGCTGACTGCAGGAATTTCCACCAGAGCTGTTGCCAGAGAATTTCATGTCAATTTCTCTACCAACGTCGTTTTAGAGAATTTGGTAGTACATCCAACCGGCCTCACACCCGCTGACCACGTGTATGGCATCGTTTGGGAGAGCAGTTTGCTGATGTCAACATTGGGAACAGAGTGTCCATGGTGGAGGTAGAGTTATGGTATAGGCAGGCATAAGCTACAGACAACAAACAATTGCATTTTATCGTTGGCAATTTCAATGCACAGAGATACCGTGACGAGTGGCCCATTTCTTTTAAAGTATCTGTGACCAACAGATGCATATAGATGAGAGCCAAATTCATTTTTTGTTTAAATTGACAGATTTTCTCATATAAATTGTAACTCAGTAAAATCTTTGAAATTGTTGCTTTTATATTTCTGTTCAGTATAGAGCTATGACCAATTTGCATCTTCACCCTAGTCTCCCAGAGGGCTGTTTTGGAGCTATTGTCATAATGTTTACACACCCATCCACTCCTTCTGGAGCTTCAGTGTGACATTGTAAAGGCCAGGTTGAAGGGTCACGGCCCATAGGTTTGTTTGGACAATGGGCACCGAGCAGGCTATTGGTGATCAGATTCCCTTTAAATCCAGTGCTTGAATGTTTTCTTCACATCATCTGAAAGCAAATGAGTTCTCTGAAATTCCACCAACACAAAGAACGTCAATGGGGTCCTTGGCAACCGCCTTTACGCCTGCCCACTCCATACAGAGGGCAAACTTTGTTTTTACTGTCACTATGTTGGCTAAGGTTTCATGCATTCCTGTAGCATCAAACTATACAAGCAATGGGATGTGAACCATTCCTTATGCCTTTGCTATCTTCTATCACAGCTTAGATACATTTTAGTCCTTTAGCAGACACACTTATCCAGAGTGACTAGGGTTCCATGCCTTGCTCAAGGGCACATCAACAGCTTCTTCTCCTAGTCGGCTCAGGAATTCAAACCAGCAAACTTCCGGTTACTGGACCAACGCCCTTAACCACTAGGCTTTCTGCTGACCTAAATACCAAACCTTTACCGCATGCAGGATTGAATGAGAGAGATTTTATATGTAGGCGTTTTATTCAATGTATATATAAGATTGATTAACCCTTTTATTTGGACGTTTAACTTTAGATTGCAGACTCTGGTTGAGGCTTGTTGGCCAGTGAATGCATAGAGTGAAGAAGGTCAAACTTGGAGACAAAACAGAAGGTTACTGGAAAAGGTATGGTGTCCATGTGCGTTCCAATGACCTGTGTGTACCTTCTCTGCGGATAGGAGTGCTAGATAACCCATTTTATAGGCCAATACATGTGTGGCTGTCTGTCTGTGTGCGTTTCCATACTAGATACAAGTGCCATTGTTCGTGAGCATGTAGATGACCAGCGGGTTGTCTCTGTGTTTTTTTTTCTGTTCTCCCTCTCAGTTGTTTAGGAGGGAATATGACGGCGGTGGACGGGCTAACAGACAGCACAGAGGTGGTGGAGATGGAGGACGGTCCATCTCAGTTCTATGTGGAGAAGCACTCGTGGGGCGGCCTGCGTGACATCATCCACAGCAGCAGGAAGTACTCAGGAATGATCGCCAACAAAGCTCCCCATGACTTCCACTTTGTGCAGAAAAACGATGAGTCAGGCCCCCACTCCCATCGACTGTACTACCTCGGTGAGCCAAGGCCATCTGCCACTGATGATCGTCACACTGGCTTACTCAGTGCTTCATTGAGTTACTCACGTTTCTCAAGTTGCAACACTGTTTTGCAAGTTGTACCTTGGCCTCTTAACTCATTTTCACTTCCGACCGTCTCTCTCTATCGATCAGGAATGCCTTACGGAAGTAGAGAGAACTCATTGCTCTACTCGGAAATCCCCAAGAAGATCCGGAAAGAGGCCCTCTTGGTGTTGTCGTGGAAACAGATGCTGGATCACTTCCAGGTGAATACCCCTAGAGTTCTCTGTGCGTCACTGAAACCTAATGACCTCCGAACCTGGTGCCAAGGAAATCCTAATAAAATATGTTATAGTTATTATCCTCATAAGATTAAGATCTCAAGCTCTCTAACATTTTTTTTTTACCGTGGTTTGTCAAAAATTCACTGGAAATGTTCATAACAAGACCTGAAGCCAGGAGATGCGTAATAGGAAAGTGGAACGATCATTTCTCACGTATTCACAGACATTCATTCAGAGATACCCACAGTCTCCAGACAGCGACAATTAAATAACAGTTGAATAATCATTAAAGGTAGACTCCGTGAAATGACGCTGCCACGATCATCACCGCAGATATTGCGATGAGTGAGATGCAGACTTCGCTCGCACACAGTCACACACAGTATCTTCGCATGTGCATGGGTTCGCTTCACTCTCTCAGATAACAGGCACACACATGCATACTGACGCCACACATTTTAAACAATTTATACGAATTCACCAATCAAATTTACAAAAGAAGGATCCAAACATTTCAAAGGTCCCTGTATGGCCCTCCAGGGTACAGAAAGCACCTCCTTCTCCACACAGCTAGGCTGCCCACGACAGCTGAAACAGAGCAGTATCTCGTCAATTGCTTCGCCCTAGTTTTTGTCAGGCCCGCAATCTGGAGGCCACACCAAGTCTGTGTATGTGCCAAATATCAGCTCCACCAGCTTGCACCTCCACCCGAGTCTGTCCCAGCATGCCATGAGAGGCTGGTATTTAAAAAGCTTCTCAGCAAAGGTTTGCTCCATGTAGCCGCCCACTGAGCAGCCCACTTCCAAAATGAACGCCTCCCCCACAACAACAATATCTGGTGTATTTGGCCCACAGGAAATCACATCATCATCATCAACATCAAACCAGCTTCCTGTTACACAACAATGTTTATGCATGTGTGCTGTTGGTGAGACCACTTGTCTCACCTCTCTGGCTATCAGATCAACAGCGCCATCATGACTAGCAATGTACAAATCCTTGTATGAACAGCAGCCATTCACATGGGCAATGGACTCCATTACATTTGACTCATGTAGAATACAAAATGGGTCATGGTTTGCAGGGTACCAGAGTGCTATATTATATTTTGTTGGTACAACTTGCAGCCTCACCTTAACAGTAAAGGTGGGAATGTCCTTGCCAATGGCAGGATGGAATGGGAGACAGAGTGGTCAGCACAGTCCAGAGCAGCGAGTTTCTCCTGCAGCCTCAGGCCAGTCCAGCGTTGCAGTAGCTCCATCCGTCTGATACCAAGTAGTGTCGTCCTGGATGTAGGATGAGATGTTCCATCATGGGTGACAGAAGCCTCCACAAAGCTGCATCAGAGGCCGTCACTGGCTCAGTTTACATATCAGTCCGTCCGGTTGCTCAGGTCGTTGAGGTCCTGCCAGTCTCACCCGACTCCAAAGCCTGCAGCAGCACGAGTGTCCAATTTTCCATTGGCCTTCCTCCTGAAGCCCAAGAAGTTGTCCTCAGTGTCCCTGGCCAGTGGAACCTTCCTCCTCCACAGGTCCAGAAGGAGGGAGGCTCTGGCCAACTGTCACATCGTCACTGTTGAACACGTTCAACAAGTCAGTCAGTCTGGTAGCAATGTAAATGGACCAGTAAGTAAGCATTTCACTGTTAGTCTACACCTGTTGCCTACGAAGCATGTGACAAATACAATTTAATTTGATTTCAGGTACGGGACCAAAACAGCTGTGAAGTTTTTAGCCTCGCGCTTCAACGTTCTTAGTTGTTGCTGAAATTGACCCACTATGCTGTTTACTTTGTGCACCAACGTCATATCGCTGAGTCTACCTTTAAATCATTATGATGACAGCAAAATGACTTTCCCCTCACTACCAGGCCACGCCGCACCAGGGGGCCTATTCTCGGGAAGAGGAGCTCCTTCGGGAGCGGAAGCGCCTGGGAGCGTTTGGGATCACTTCCTATGACTACCACGCCCAGACCGGCCTGTTCCTCTTCCAGGCCAGCAACAGCCTCTTCTATTGTCAGGACGGGGGAAACAATGGCTTCATCGTGAGTCTTACCCCCCTTTATTCATTAAATGAACTTAGAAAGCCTTTCCTACATCTGCAATTGCCACTAAGTGAGTTACAGTAACTTTGATTAGTAGCTGCGTTATTGAATGTCATTTTAACATCCTATAGTTGATATGAGCATTGGTGCATGAACTGCACAGCACCCAACGCCACAGCGATGAATGGCTGTTGCTGTGTGTATGGTTGTCTTCAGGGTTGCATTCATTAAGGCACACTGTAGCAAACATTTTTTTTATCAATGGAAAACAAAACAAGCAGTTATATTGGACAAGATGAGGTCGTCGTCCCTGTTTGTCTGTTTTGTTCAGTTTAGTGCCTAATGAATACGACCCTGTACACTAAGAGTGTGTTTCCTGGTTTAAAAGCAGTCTGCGCCCATTAAGCCGGTGGAGATTAAGACACAGTGCTCAGGGACCCGCATGGACCCCAAGATCTCCCCAGGACAGCCCAACTTCATTGCTTTCATCAACAACAACGACCTGTGGCTGGCTAACCTCAAGTCTGGGGAGGAGAGGAGACTCACCTTCTGTCACAAAGGTCAGAAGGGTCAGGGACTTTTGGAAGTTTGTGTACTGTAGTTGTATGGAATTGTTTACACTCTCTATGCCATGTTGCTGACACTGCATGGATTTAATGAAATAAATGAATCTCCTCTCCATGGGTCAGGTCTGGATAATGTGAAGGAGGACCCCAAGTCTGCGGGCGTGGCCACGTTTGTGATACAGGAGGAGTTTGACCGCTTCACTGGCTACTGGTGGAGTCCCTCTGCCGTAGAGGGTGAGTAGGCACCTTCTGTCACGCCTTCCTTATGACTAGAGAAGGAACCATTTTCATGTGAGAAATTGGGCTCTTCCTTAATCAAACCGTCAGTCAGTCATGCTTTGATGAATGTCGTACAGGCTTTAACTTGCCCCAGACACACTGTCATCATGAAGCTGTGTCTGTTATGGATGCTAGCTGTTTCTGTATGCATTTTCAAGAGCATGTTATCAGTTCCGTCCGTCTGTCTAACCTGCTCTTCTCCTCTGTTAGACTCAGATGGGGGCAAAACTCTGTACCTGCTGTATGAAGAGGTGGATGAGACGGAGGTAGAGATCATTCATGTTCCCTCTCCAGCCTTGGAGGAGCGGAAGGCCGACGCCTACAGATACCCCCGCACAGGTGAGTCCCCCTGGCGCTGGTTGGGTCCCCCTGGCGCTGGTTGGGTCCCCCTGGCGCTGGTTGGGTCCCCCTGGCGCTGGTTGGGTCCCCCTGGCGCTGGTTGGGTCCCCCTGGCGCTGGTTGGGTCCCCCTGGCGCTGGTTGGGTCCCCCTGGCGCAGGTTGAGGCCTACTCGGGTAGGGTTGTATGTGGTTGTAGTGACACGTGTTTTGCCTGACGACTCAAACTGAATTCTTCCGCTGCTCTATGACTGCCATCATTGAAGTTGTTTATGGTTGCGTCAAAATGAGGGGTGTTGTAGAAAACAAGGCGCCGCTTTACCCACGCGTGTTCTGGCCCAACCCATCCATTTCTGGGACCAATCAGAACGTCAGGAATGTGTTTGTGTTCTAGAAATCGTTGGGGAGGTACTCAGATCCAGACTCATTGCAGAGAAGAAACTAACATCCGTTGTCTTGGTGTAGAGTTTGGCCGGAGCAAGGAGTTTGGGAAGCTAGGCAAATATACAGTATTAACAATGACCTAATGAATTCATTTCAAGAGTAGACCACTAGAATTAACAAAAATATATATTTTTTTTGTAGGCAGTAAAAATCCTCAAACCACCCTGAAACTGGCTGAGATAAAGACTGACATACAAGGAAAAGTAAGCTGCTTTTGACTGTTCTCCATTTATTCTCTTATTTTGCTCTTGCTGCTCACTGTAGTGTTTACAAGGAGACGTGTGTGTGTGTGTGTGTGTGTGTGTGTGTGTGTCTCCAGATCGTGAGCATTCAAGACAAGGAACTAGTTCTCCCCTTCACCACCCTGTTCCCTGGGACGGAGTACATCTCCCGCGCAGGATGGACGACTGATGGCAAATAGTGAGTGTTACGACATAATGTTTCCCCAGGAAACACTGCTTTTGACCTGTCTCTGATGCTATTTGGCTTACATTGGTGATGGTTAGGGCCGGGGGACGGGAAAAGTCATCCCCCAATTCCGCAGAAATCTTTTGGTTGATTAGTTGTTAGTTGATTAATTGCATCAGCTGTGCTAGTGTTGAGCTCCAACACAGGCCTGCATACTCTGTAGCGTTCTAGGACCTGGGTTGGTGTCCTCTGAGCTTGCGGAAAGGACAAGGCATTAGGGATGTTGGACCTGTCATTATTGTACTGTGCGTGTGATCCAGTCAGTGAGGGAATGTGTGTTTCGGTCTCCCCTAAGTGGTTGGGCAGTGCTGCTGGACCGCAGTCAGAGGAGGCTCCAGCTGGTGCTGCTGCCCCCGGCCCTCTTCATCCCCGTCACAGATGACCTGGCCCAGAGGCAGAAGAACCTGGAGGCCGTGCCCCATGACGTCCAGCCCTACATCGTCTACGAGGAGACCACCGACATCTGGATCAATGTGAGATGGGCAGGGCAGGGTAGGGATAATATGGAAAATGACTATGGGTTAGGGAAAGGAGGGGCACTGACTTGTCATTCCTCATTTTAAACTCTGGAGCCTCGGTCTTTCATCCATCTGTACCTTATGAGAGAATTGTAGTTACCAGATATGTGCTTAGTATTATGTAGAATTAATCGTCAGACTGTAGATTTGGCTATCAGTGCCCTCTCAAAAATAGAAGATTTAATGCTTCTTGGGAATTACTCTAATATTTAGCTGCATGTACAGTTTGGTTGTTGAATTCCTACTCATCTCACAGTCACTCTAGTGTAATAGTGATTTGAAAGGCTATATATTGACAGTGTGTATGTATGTTGACATATGTATTTGCATGGAAGAATCAGGCCACAACAAACTAACAACAATGTTTTTCTGTTGTCCACAGGTTCATGATATTTTCTATCCATTCGTTCAAACGTCAGAGGACGAGTTCTCTTTCATATGGGTGAATGAATCCAAAACGGGCTTCAGCCATCTGTACAAAATCACATCAGCATTGCAACCAGACTGCTACCAATGGTCAGGAAGCTACAAATACACAGAGGGTAATTCCGTTGCTGTCATTAACCAGGTTTTGCATAATAAAACCCACGTCGGGCCTGATGGAAAAAGCAAATTTGCTAAATCTCGGTCCCCCCAAAAATACACTTCACAAGGCGGGATAAGTTTATTGGTTAAATAGATTGTGACAATTGCGGTTGAGACACAGTTATGAGCAACCTTTGATATAATAGCCAGTAAGAGTCACGTGATGATATGCCTACTACCACAGACAAGACAAGACAAAACCAGTTATGATGAACTTTATGCAAATGTAGAATAAATATAGAGCAGTGGT